>NC_088228.1:3283035-3381685 GCF_036934945.1 Oncorhynchus masou masou | reverse complement strand
CCTGTTAGTCTGTCTGTCTACCTCTCTGTCTGTCTGTTAGTTTGTCTGTCTACTCTCTGTCTGTCTGTTAGTTTGTCTGTCTACCTCTCTGTCTGTCTGTTAGTCTGTCTGTCTACCTCTCTGTCTGTTAGTCTGTCTGTCTACCTCTCTGTCTGTTAGTCTGTCTGTCTACCTCTCTGTCTGTTAGTCTGTCTGTCTACCTCTCTGTCTGTTAGTCTGTCTGTCTACCTCTCTGCCTGTTAGTCTGTCTGTCTACCTCTCTGTCTGTCTGTTAGTTTGTCTGTCTACCTCTCTGTCTGTCTGTTAGTTTGTCTGTCTACCTCTCTGTCTGTCTGTTAGTTTGTCTGTCTACCTCTCTGTTTGTTAGTCTGTCTGTCTACCTCTCTGTCTGTCTGTTAGTTTGTCTGTCTACCTCTCTGTTTGTTAGTCTGTCTGTCTACCTCTCTGTCAGTTAGTCTGCCAGCTGGGGCCACAGTCACACTCCCTATCTCCTCTCCTTCCTCTGTCCTCTTCCCACTCCTGTCTCTCTCTCTCTTCTCTCTATGTCTCTCCGTCCCACAACACAAGCACAGTTCAGGCTTCTCTCTTCCCTTCCTGCAACATAATACCTTCACAAAAATCATTAAGAGGTTATTGATTATTCGGGATGGACAGAAAAGGAAGATAAATGAAAGTGCAGAAGCACATGGAGCTACAGGCCATAAGTACGGGTTGATAGTGTTTAGGATCAGGTCATCAGTAATGTGAGGCTGTAGGCCTGTGTGTCTTTATCAGTACGGGTTGATAGTGTTTAGGATCAGGTCATCAGTAATGTGAGGCTGTAGGCCTGTGTGTCTTTATCAGTACAGGTTGATAGTGTTTAGGATCAGGTCATCAGTAATGTGAGGCTGTAGGCCTGTGTGTCTTTATCAGTACGGGTTGATAGTGTTTAGGATCAGGTCATCAGTAATGTGAGGCTGTAGGCCTGTGTGTCTTTATCAGTACGGGTTGATAGTGTTTAGGATCAGGTCATCAGTAATGTGAGGCTGTAGGCCCGTGTGTCTCTCCTCTCTCTGTGTGTCTCTGTGTGTCTCTCCTCTCTCTGTCTCTGTGTGTCTCTGTGTGTCTCTGTGTGTCTCTCCTCTCTCTGTGTGTCTCTGTGTGTCTCTCCTCTCTCTGTGTCTCTGTGTCTCTCATCTCTCTGTGTCTCTGTGTGTCTCTCCCCTCTGTGTGTCTCTGTGTGTCTCTCCTCTCTGTGTGTCTCTGTGTGTCTCTCATCTCTCTGTGTCTCTGTGTCTCTCCTCTCTCTGTGTGTCTCTGTGTGTCTCTCATCTCTCTGTGTCTCTGTGTCTCTCCCCTCTGTGTGTCTCTGTGTGTCTCTCCTCTCTGTGTGTCTCTGTGTGTCTCTCCTCTCTGTGTGTCTCTGTGTGTCTCTCCTCTCTGTGTGTCTCTGTGTGTCTCTCCTCTCTGTGTGTCTCTGTGTGTCTCTGTGTGTCTCTCCTCTCTGTGTGTCTCTGTGTGTCTCTCCTCTTTCTCGGTGTCTCTGTGTGTCTCTCCTCTCTGTGTGTCTCTGTGTCTCTCCTCTCTATGTGTGTCTGTGTGTCTCTCCTCTCTGTGTGTCTCTGTGTGTCTCTGCTCTCTGTGTGTCTCTGCTCTCTGTGTGTCTCTGTGTGTCTGCTCTCTGTGTGTCTCTGTGTGTCTCTCCTCTCTGTGTGTCTCTGTGTGTCTCTGCTCTCGGTGTGTCTCTGTGTGTCTCTCTGTGTCTGTGATTCTCTCCTCTCTGTGTGTCTCTGTGTGTCTCTCCTCTCTGTGTTACATTATACATACAGAAGTTTCAAAACAATAAAGACATTACAAATGTCATATTATATATATATATATATATATATATATATATATATATATATATATATATATATATATATATAGTGTTGTAACAATGTACAAATGCTTAAAGTACACAAGGGAAATTAAATAAATAAATAAATAAGCATAAATATGGGTTGTATTTACAATGGTGTTTGTTCTTCACTGGTTGCCCTTTTCTTGCGGCAACAGGTCACAAATCTTGCTGCTCTGATGGCACACTGTGGAATTTCACCCAGTAGATATGGGAGTTTATCAAAATTTGATTTGTTTTTGAATTCTTTGTGGATCTGTGTAATCTGAGGGAAATATGTGTCTCTAATATGGTCATACATTGGGCAGGAGGTTAGGAAGTGCAGCTCAGTTTCCACCTCATTTTGTGGGCAGTGAGCACATAGCCTGTCTTCTCTTGAGAGCCATGTCTGCCACGGAGGCCTTTCTCAATAGCAAGGCTATGCTCACTGAGTCTGTACATAGTCAAAGCTTTCCTTAAGTTTGGGTCAGTCACAGTGGCCAGGTATTCTGCCACTGTGTCCTCTCTGTCTCTCTCTCCTCAGGATGAAGTGGAGGAGCTGCGTGCAGAGATGGAGGAGGCCCGGGACAGTTACCTGGAGGAGGAGGTGTACCAGGTGCAGGAGTTACAGAGGGAGCTGGACCGGTCCAATAAGAAGTGCCGGATCCTACAGTACCGTCTCCGTAAGGCGGAGCAGAAGAGCCTCAGAGTGGCCCAGACTGGACATGTAGATGGAGAGCTGCTACGCAACCTGGAACAGGACATCAAGGTACGTGTTGTTGACGAGTGGTCCAACCTGGTCAGGACCTCAAGGTCTGTGTTGTTGACGAGTGGTCCAACCTGGTCAGGACCTCAAGGTCTGTGTTGTTGAAGAGTGGTCCAATCTGGTCAGGACATCAAGGTCTGTGTTGTTGACGAGTGGTCCAACCTGGTCAGGACCTCAAGGTCTGTGTTGTTGACGAGTGGTCCAACCTGGAACAGGACATCAAGGTCTGTGTTGTTGACGAGTGGTCCAATCTGGTCAGGACATCAAGGTCTGTGTTGTTGACGAGTGGTCCAACTTGGAACAGGACCTCAAGGTCTGTGTTGTTGACGAGTGGTCCAACCTGGAACAGGACCTCAAGGTCTGTGTTGTTGACGAGTGGTCCAACCTGGAACAGGACAACAAGGTCTGTGTTGTTGACGAGTGGTCCAACCTGGTCAGGACCTCAAGGTCTGTGTTGTTGATGAGTGGTCCAACCTGGAACAGGACAACAAGGTCTGTGTTGTTGACGAGTGGTCCAACCTGGTCAGGACATCAAGGTCTGTGTTGTTGACGAGTGGTCCAACCTGGTCAGGACCTCAAGGTCTGTGTTGTTGACGAGTGGTCCAACCTGGAACAGGACAACAAGGTCTGTGTTGTTGACGAGTGGTCCAACCTGGAACAGGACCTCAAGGTCTGTGTTGTTGACGAGTGGTCCAATCTGGTGGGGACATCAAGGTCTGTGTTGTTGACGAGTGGTCCAATCTGGTCAGGACATCAAGGTCTGTGTTGTTGACGAGTGGTCCAATCTGGTCAGGACATCAAGGTCTGTGTTGTTGACGAGTGGTCCAACCTGGAACAGGACATCAAGGTCTGTGTTGTTGACGAGTGGTCCAACCTGGAACAGGACCTCAAGGTCCGTGTTGTTGACGAGTGGTCCAACCTGGAACAGGACATCAAGGTCCGTGTTGTTGACGAGTGGTCCAACCTGGAACAGGACATCAAGGTCTGTGTTGTTGACGAGTGGTCCAACCTGGAACAGGACAACAAGGTCTGTGTTGTTGACGAGTGGTCCAACCTGGTCAGGACATCAAGGTCTGTGTTGTTGACGAGTGGTCCAACCTGGAACAGGACCTCAAGGTCTGTGTTGTTGACGAGTGGTCCAACCTGGTCAGGACATCAAGGTCTGTGTTGTTGACGAGTGGTCCAATCTAGTCAGGACATCAAGGTCTGTGTTGTTGACGAGTGGTCCAATCTGGTCAGGACATCAAGGTCTGTGTTGTTGACGAGTGGTCCAATCTGGTCAGGACATCAAGGTCTGTGTTGTTGACGAGTGGTCCAACCTGGTCAGGACCTCAAGGTCTGTGTTGTTGACGAGTGGTCCAATCTGGTCAGGACATCAAGGTCTGTGTTGTTGACGAGTGGTCCAACCTGGTCAGGACCTCAAGGTCTGTGTTGTTGACGAGTGGTCCAATCTGGTCAGGACATCAAGGTCTGTGTTGTTGACGAGTGGTCCAATCTGGTCAGGACATCAAGGTCTGTGTTGTTGACGAGTGGTCCAACCTGGTCAGGACATCAAGGTCTGTGTTGTTGACGAGTGGTCCAACCTGGAACAGGACCTCAAGGTCTGTGTTGTTGACGAGTGGTCCAACCTGGTCAGGACATCAAGGTCGGTGTTGTTGACGAGTGGTCCAACCTGGAACAGGACCTCAAGGTCTGTGTTGTTGACGAGTGGTCCAACCTGGAACAGGACCTCAAGGTCTGTGTTGTTGACGAGTGGTCCAACCTGGAACAGGACATCAAGGTCCGTGTTGTTGACGAGTGGTCCAACCTGGTCAGGACATCAAGGTCTGTGTTGTTGACGAGTGGTCCAACCTGGAACAGGACCTCAAGGTCCGTGTTGTTGACGAGTGGTCCAACCTGGTCAGGACATCAAGGTCTGTGTTGTTGACGAGTGGTCCAACCTGGAACAGGACATCAAGGTCTGTGTTGTTGACGAGTGGTCCAACCTGGTCAGGACATCAAGGTCTGTGTTGTTGACGAGTGGTCCAACCTGGAACAGGACCTCAAGGTCCGTGTTGTTGACGAGTGGTCCAACCTGGAACAGGACATCAAGGTCCGTGTTGTTGACGAGTGGTCCAACCTGGAACAGGACAAGGTCTGTGTTGTTGACGAGTGGTCCAACCTGGAACAGGACCTCAAGGTCTGTGTTGTTGACGAGTGGTCCAACCTGGTCAGGACATCAAGGTCGGTGTTGTTGACGAGTGGTCCAATCTGGTCAGGACCTCAAGGTCTGTGTTGTTGACGAGTGGTCCAACCTGGTCAGGACATCAAGGTCGGTGTTGTTGATGAGTGGTCCAACCTGGTTCATGTACTGTGTCCATGTACTGTGTCCATGTACTGTGTTCATGTACTGTGTCCATCTGTGTGTTTCATGACCTCAATGTATTTAGGACTTATTATTGTCACGTGTGACTCCATGTGATTGTTTCTCCGTGTACCTGTGTCTCCATGTGACTGTGTCTCCATGTAACTGTGCCCCTGTGTAATTGTGTCCCCATGTGACTGTGTCCCTGTGCAGGTGGCCAAAGATGTGTCAGTGCGTTTGCACAACGAGCTGGAGAACGTAGAAGACAAGAGGACCAGGGCTGAAGATGAGAATGAGCTGCTGAGACAGAGGATCATCGAGGTGGAGATCTCTAACCAGGCTCTGCACAATGAACTGGACAGAACCAAAGAGGTATGAAAAGAGGAGGAGGAGAAGGGGGAGGAGGAGGAGAAAGAGGAGGGTGGAGGGGGAGGAGGAGGAGGAGGAGGAGGAGGAGTTGGAGAAGGGGGAGGAGGAGGAGGAGGAGGAGGAGGAGGAGGAGAAGGGGGAGGAGGAGGAGTTGGAGAAGGGGGGAGGAGGAGGAGGAGGAGGAGGAGGAGGAGGAGGAGTTGGAGGAGAAGAGGAGGGTGGGAGGGAGGAGGAGGAGGAGGAGGAGGGGAGGGGGAGGGGAGGAGAAAGGGGGGAGGGGAGGAGGAGGAAGAGGAGGGTGGAGGGGGAGGAGGAGGGAGGAGGAGGAGGAGTTGGAGATATCTGAACAGGCTTTACTAGGGATCAGGGATCATCAACTAGATTCAGCCACGGGCCGATTTTTTTTTCTTGAACGGATGGTTGGGGGACCGGAACGTAATTACAAATAATATGTCGACTGCAAATTGACCGCAAGAAGCCCAAACAGATATAATATTTGACTACAACATAATCATTTAAAATCTTGCTTACATTTGTATGCGATCACATACAGTGCATTTCTGGAAGGATTCAGACCCCTTGCCTTTTTCCACATTCTGTTACGTTACAGCCTTATTCTAAACTGAATAAAACATTCTCATCAATCTACACACAATACCCCGCAATGACATCACAATGGCATCACAATACCCCACAATGACATCACAATACCCCACAATGACATCACAATACCCCACAATGACAACACAATACCCCACAATGACATCACAATACCCCACAATGACTAAGCAAAAACAGTTTAAAAAAAATCACATTTACATAGAGTACCAGTTAAAAGTTTGGACACACCTAACCATTCAAGGGTTTTTCTTTATTTTTTACTATTTTCTACATTGTAGACTAATAGTGAGACATCAAAACTATGAATTAACACATATGGAATTATGTAGTAACCAAAAAAGTGTTAAACAAATCCAAATATATTTTATAGCCACCCTTTTGCCTTGATGACAGCTTTGCACACCTGATCTCAGCTTTGACGCGACATGCTTGGCACACCTGTATTTGGGGAGTTTCTCTCATTCTTCTCCACAGATCCTCCCAAGCGCAGTCAGATTGGATGGGGAGCATCACTGCACAGCTATTTTCAGGTCTCTCCAGAGATGTTCAAGTCCGGGTTCAAGTCCGGGCTCTGGCTGGTCCCAAATCCACTCCTACGTTGTATTGGCTGTGTGCTTAGGGTCGTTGTCCTGTTAAAGGCTTCACCTGTCCCTCGATCCTGACTAGTCTCCCAATCCCTGCTGCTGAAAAACATCCCCACAGCATGATGCTGCCACCACCATACTTCATCATAGACATGACATGACACAGACATGACGCTTGGCATTCAGGCCAAAGAGTTCTCCCATCTCCACAGAGGAACTCTGGAGCTCTGTCAGAGTGACCATCGGGTCTTTGGTCACTTCCCTGACCAAGGCCCTTTTCCCCTGAATGCTCAGTTTGGCCAGGCGGCCGGCTTGGTGGTTCTAAACTTCTTCCATTTAAGAATGATGGAGGCCACTGTGTTCTTGGGGACCTTCTATGCTGCAGAAATGTTTTGGTACTCTTCCCCAGATCTGTGCCTCGACTCAATCCTGTCTCGGAGCTCTACGGACAATTCCTTTGACCTCATGACTAGGTTTTTGCTCTGACACTGTCAACTGTGGGACCTTATATAGACAGGTGTGTGCCTGGCCTAATACAACCTGGCCTGTTAAAACTACACCCTGGCCTAATAAAACTACACCCTGGCCTAATAAAACTACACCCTGGCCTAATAAAACTACACCCTGGCCTAATAAAACTACACCCTGGCCAAATAAAACTACACCCTGGCTAAATAAAACTACACCCTGGCTAAATAAAACTACACCCTGGCTAAATAAAACTACACCCTGGCTAAATAAAACTACACCCTGGCCAAATAAAACTACACCCTGGCCTAATAAAACTACACCCTGGCCAAATAAAACTACACCCTGGCTAAATAAAACTACACCCTGGCCAAATAAAACTACACCCTGGCCAAATAAAACTACACCCTGACCTAATAAAACTACACCCTGGCCTAATAAAACTACACCCTGGCCAAATAAAACTACACCCTGACCTAATAAAACTACACCCTGACCTAATAAAACTACACCCTGGCCTAATAAAACTACATCCTGGGCCAAATTCGTCCCTCAGGCCGACAGTTGGCGAACCCTGCTCAACACAATGAACTGGACAAAGAGGTAGGGTGAAGATGATGGTGGTGGTGATGAAGATGAGGAGGAAGAGGAGGATCATAATAAGGTAGAAGTTAAAACGGTCACACAGATTCTGTTCAGTGAAAAGGTCTGATTGGTCAGCGTCTGTGGCCTGTTAGCTCAGAGGTGATGCATTCTGGGTATAATGAGATGAGAAGCAGCTATTCTGGGTGGTGTGTGTTTCAGCGTACAGCATGCTGTTGTCTGTGCATTAGGTGTGTGTTTGAAGGTCTGCCTGCTGTGTGTATGTCAGTGTCAGCTTTAAAAGGCTAATGGACAATGACAGAGTGATGGGTACAAATCTGTCTGGGAGCAGAGAGAGAAAGAGAGACATAAGGCTGCTGCTAAAGGGGCAGGGCAGGCAATATGGTCGAGCCACACTCTGTATGGAGCTTCAATGGGAATCTATACAGATAGCTGCCCTGTTTGAGTTCTATCAGCTGTGCTTGTCACATTAGTTGATCCATGTCAGGTTCCTAAGCCCCCGAGTACAGAACGTCTCTACCTTTTGTTTGTTTGTATGAACTTACCATTTATTGACACTATTTGACATTGTTGACCTACTGATAACATTTGGTGTTAATGTTGACAGGCAAAGTTCTCCACAAAAAAAAAATCCATAACACTTAAATAATAATAATGGTAATTTAGGCTTCATTAAAGAAGCCGCAACAACATTTGTGACCCACTACCTCAATCATTTTTTTATGTAGCAAATTTGTATTTTATTTTTATTATTATTATTATTATTTGTTACATCGGATACAAGTAGAGACTCGAAAATGGTATATAATCGACTGCAGCTGAGGAACAATGAGAAAGTCATTTCTTCTTTGGAAGTTGCTAAACTTGTATCCCCACTTTTGAGAAAATGGCCCTTGAATGTTTTAGTACACCTACTGGAGAGCTTAGCTGTGTTCGAATACCCGTACTAACATTCTGTATACCACATACTTAATGAGTATGTACTACATTTAGTTAATTTTAGTGTACTGTAAACAAACTGTATCCTTTCAGTTGAGTGTACTAGCGCTTTGCCTGTCTTCCGGAAATTGATGCTGTTGCTATGCAACGTCTTGCTAGCTTGTTAGCATAGAAATTGCTAACTAGACATTTTACGACTTCGGTTGCGTTTGTAAATTCCATCTGGAGTGCGCTCTGGGCGTTCGTTAAAAAAATGCACTTCTGAGCATTCAGACCGCACAGTGGACACTCTGGCCGAGGAGTGGGTTGATCCGAGTGTTCTGACCTCAGTCAGAACACGGCAGTCAAGCACCCAAGCTAACTGTCTAACGCTGGCTAGCTTGCTAGCTACTTCCAGACATAAATGAGAGAACACTTCACTCTGACCATTTTACTCACCTTAGCAGAGCTGGTTAGGCTGTTTTCATGTTATCCATTGCGTTGGTGACTGTAACTGTGCTGCTGGCAACAATTTAATTACGCATTTTTTTGCCAACGTTTACTGACACCGGGCCGTATTCAACGGGTGTTGAGCGTTTTGTAAATTCATCAGTTATTCTGCGCTCTGGCGCACAGACGAGAAATCAGAGTAGATAGCCAGAGTGAATTAACAATGACCATTGAGAACGCACGACGACGATACCACTTAGCTAAGTTAAGAATGACATATAGTTAATATACTGGCAAGTTCCATGTATTAGTAGCTAGCTAACATACCGGTACATACTGCTGTAATGCTATGTGGTCCATAAGGATAGAGTAGCTAACATACTGCTGTAATGCTATGTGGTCCATAAGGATAGAGTAGCTAACATACTGGTACATACTGCTGTAATGCTATGTGGTCCATAAGGATAGAGTAGCTAACATACTGGTACATACTGCTGTAATGATATGTGGTCCATAAGGATAGAGTAGCTAACATACTGGTACATACTGCTGTAATGCTATGTGGTCCATAAGGATAGAGTAGCTAACATACTGGTACATACTGCTGTAATGCTATGTGGTCCATAAGGATAGAGTAGCTAACATACTGCTGTAATGCTATGTGGTCCATAAGGATAGAGTAGCTAACATACTGGTACATATTGCTGTAATGCTATGTGGTCCATAAGGATAGAGTAGCTAACATACTGCTGTAATGCTATGTGGTCCATAAGGATAGAGTAGCTAACATACTGGTACATACTGCTGTAATGCTATGTGGTCCATAAGGATAGAGTAGCTAACATACTGCTGTAATGCTATGTGGTCCATAAGGATAGAGTAGCTAACATACTGGTACATACTGCTGTAATGCTATGTGGTCCATAAGGATAGAGTAGCTAACATACTGGTACATACTGCTGTAATGCTATGTGGTCCATAAGGATAGAGTAGCTAACATACTGCTGTAATGCTATGTGGTCCATAAGGATAGAGTAGCTAACATACTGGTACATACTGCTGTAATGCTATGTGGTCCATAAGGATAGAGTAGCTAACATACCAGTACATACTGCTGTAATGCTATGTGGTCCATAAGGATAGAGTAGCTAACATACTGGTACATACTGCTGTAATGCTATGTGGTCCATAAGGATAGAGTAGCTAACATACTGGTACATATTGCTGTAATGCTATGTGGTCCATAAGGATAGAGTAGCTAACATACTGCTGTAATGCTATGTGGTCCATAAGGATAGAGTAGCTAACATACTGGTACATACTGCTGTAATGCTATGTGGTCCATAAGGATAGAGTAGCTAACATACTGGTACATACTGCTGTAATGCTATGTGGTCCATAAGCATAGAGTAGCTAACATACTGGTACATACTGCTGTAATGCTATGTGGTCCATAAGGATAGAGTAGCTAACATACTGGTACATACTGCTGTAATGCTATGTGGTCCATAAGGATAGAGTAGCTAACATACTGCTGTAATGCTATGTGGTCCATAAGGATAGAGTAGCTAACACACTGGTACATACTGCTGTAATGCTATGTGGTCCATAAGGATAGAGTAGCTAACATACTGGTACATACTGCTGTAATGCTATGTGGTCCATAAGGATAGAGTAGCTAACATACTGCTGTAATGCTATGTGGTCCAAAAGGATAGAGTAGCTAACATACTGGTACATACTGCTGTAATGCTATGTGGTCCATAAGGATAGAGTAGCTAACATACTGCTGTAATGCTATGTGGTCCATAAGGATAGAGTAACTAACATACTGGTACATACTGCTGTAATGCTATGTGGTCCATAAGGATAGAGTAGCTAACATACTGCTGTAATGCTATGTGATCCATAAGGATAGAGTAGCTAACATACTGGTACATACTGCTGTAATGCTATGTGGTCCATAAGGATAGAGTAGCTAACATACTGCTGTAATGCTATGCGGTCCATAAGGATAGATTAGCTAACATACTGCTGTAATGCTATGTGGTCCATAAGGATAGAGTAGCTAACATACTGGTACATACTGCTGTAATGCTATGTGGTCCATAAGGATAGAGTAGCTAACATACTGGTACATACTGCTGTAATGCTATGTGGTCCATAAGGATAGAGTAGCTAACATACTGGTACATACTGCTGTAATGCTATGTGGTCCATAAGGATAGAGTAGCTAACATACTGGTACATACTGCTGTAATGCTATGTGGTCCATAAGGATAGAGTAGCTAACATACTGCTGTAATGCTATGTGGTCCATAAGAACAGAGTAGCTAACATACTGGTACATACTGCTGTAATGCTATGTGGTCCATAAGGATACAGTAGCTAACATACTGGTGCATACTAGTTCTATATACTAGTTCTATATACTGGTTCTATATTCTAGTTCATACTATATACTAGTTCTATATACTGGTTTATTATACTGGTTCTATATACTAGTTCATACTATATACTAGTTCATACTATATACTGGTTCTATATACTAGTTCATACTATATACTAGTTCTATATACTAGTTCATACTATATACTAGTTCTATATACTAGTTCTATATATTAGTTCTGTATACTAGTTCTATATATTAGTTCTGTATACTAGTTCTGTATACTAGTTCTGTATACTAGTTCTATATACTAGTTCTATATACTAGTTCATACTATATACTAGTTCTATATACTAGTTCTATATACTGGTTCTATATACTATATACTGGTTCTATATACTAGTTCTATATACTAGTTCTATATACTAGTTCTATATACTATATACTAGTTCTATATACTAGTTCTATATACTAGTTCATACTATATACTAGTTCTATATACTAGTTCATACTATATACTAGTTCTATATACTAGTTCATACTATATACTAGTTCATACTATATACTAGTTCTGTATACTAGTTCTATATACTAGTTTATACTAGTTCTATATACTGGTTCTATATACTGGTTATATATACTAGTTCATACTATATACTAGTTCTATATACTAGTTCTATATACTAGTTCTGTATACTAGTTCTATATACTAGTTCATACCATATACTAGTTTTATATACTAGTTCATACTATATATTGGTTCTATATACTAGTTCTATATACTATATACTAGTTCTATATACTAATTCTATATACTAGTTCTATATACTAGTTCATACTATATACTAGTTCTATATACTAGTTCTATATACTAGTTCATACTATATACTAGTTCATACTATATACTAGTTCTATATACTAGTTCATACTATATACTAGTTCTATATACTAGTTCTATATATTAGTTCTGTATACTAGTTCTATATATTAGTTCTGTATACTAGTTCTGTATACTAGTTCTGTATACTAGTTCTATATACTAGTTCTATATACTAGTTCATACTATATACTAGTTCTATATACTAGTTCTATATACTGGTTCTATATACTATATACTGGTTCTATATACTAGTTCTATATACTAGTTCTATATACTAGTTCTATATACTATATACTAGTTCTATATACTAGTTCTATATACTAGTTCATACTATATACTAGTTCTATATACTAGTTCATACTATATACTAGTTCTATATACTAGTTCATACTATATACTAGTTCATACTATATACTAGTTCTGTATACTAGTTCTATATACTAGTTTATACTAGTTCTATATACTGGTTCTATATACTGGTTATATATACTAGTTCATACTATATACTAGTTATATATACTAGTTCATACTATATACTAGTTCTATATACTAGTTCTATATACTATTTCTGTATACTAGTTCTGTATACTAGTTCTATATTCTAGTTCATACTATATAATAGTTCTATATACTAGTTCTATATACTAGTTCTATATACTGGTTCTATATACTAGTTCATACTATATACTAGTTCTATATTCTGGTTCTATATACTAGTTCTATATACTAGTTCTGTATACTAGTTATATATACTATATACTAGTTCTATATACTAGTTCTATATACTGGTTCTATATACTAGTTCATACTATATACTAGTTCTATATACTAGTTCTTTATACTAATTCTGTATACTAGTTCTATATACTAGTTCTATATACTGGTTCTATATACTAGTTCATACTATATACTAGTTCTATATACTAGTTCTTTATACTAGTTCTATATACTGGTTCTATATTCTAGTTCTGTATACTAGTTCATACTATATACTAGTTCTATATACTAGTTCTATATACTATATACTAGTTCTATATACTAGTTCATATTATATACTAGCATACTATATACTAGGTCTCTATACTAGTTCTATATACTTGTTCTATATACTAATTCATACTATTTACTAGTTCATACTATATACTAGTTCTATATACTAGTTCATACTATATACTAGTTCTATATACTAGTTCTATATACTGGTTCTATATACTAGTTCATACTATATACTAGTTCTATATACTAGTTCTATATACTAGTTCTGTATACTAGTTCTATATACTATATACTAGTTCTATATACTAGTTCTATATACTAGTTCTATATACTGGTTCTATATACTAGTTCTATATACTAGTTCTATATACTAGTTCTATATACTGGTTCTATATACTAGTTATATATACTAGTTCATACTATATACTAGTTCTATATACTAGTTCTATATACTATATACTAGTTCTATATACTAGTTCATATTATATACTAGTTCTATATACTAGCATACTATATACTAGGTCTCTATACTAGTTCTATATACTTGTTCTATATACTAATTCATACTATATACTAGTTCATACTATATACTAGTTCATACTATATACTAGTTCTATATACTAGTTCTATATACTAGTTCATACTATATACTAGTTCTCTATACTAGTTCTATATACTAGTTATGTATACTTGTTCATACTATATACTTGTTCTATGTACTAGTTCTATATACTAGTTCTATATACTAGGTCTCTATACTAGTTCTATATACTAATTCATACTATATACTAGTTCTATATACTAGTTCTCTATACTAGTTCTATATACTAGTTCTGTATACTAATTCATACTATATACTAGTTCATACTATATACTAGTTCTATATTCTAGTTCTCTATACTAGTTCTATATACTAGGTCTCTATACTAGTTCTATATACTAGTTCTATATACTAATTCATACTATATACTAGTTCTCTATACTAGTTCTATATACTAGTTCTCTATACTAGTTCTATATACTAGTTCTGTATACTAATTCATACTATATACTAGTTCATACTATATACTAGTTCTATATACTAGTTCTCTATACTAGTTCTATATACTAGTTCTGTACACCAGTTCTATATACTAGTTCTATATACTGGTTCTATATACTAGTTCATACTATATACTAGTTCATACTCTATACTAGTTCATACTATATACTAGTTCATACTATATACTAGTCACTAATAGTACAGTTTAGTGCAGATAGTGTGAGCATTCGAACACAGATCTTGTCTTTTGTCTGCACCCATTCAGCATTGTTCACATCCTCTTAAGCCTTAGCCCCACCCATTCAGCATCGTTCACACCCTCTTAAGCCTTAGCCCCACCCATTCAGCATCGTTCACACCCTCTTAAGCCTTAGCCCCACCCATTCAGCATCGTTCACACCCTCTTAAGCCTTAGCCCCACCCATTCAGCATCGTTCACATCCTCTTAAGCCTTAGCCCCACCCATTCAGCATCGTTCACACCCTCTTAAGCCTTAGCCCCACCCATTCAGCATCGTTCACACCCTCTTAAGCCTTAGCCCCACCCATTCAGCATTGTTCACATCCTCTTAAGCCTTAGCCCCACCCATTCAGCATTGTTCACATCCTCTTAAGCCTTAGCCCCACCCATTCAGCATCGTTCACACTCTCTTAAGCCTTAGCCCCACCCATTCAGCATCGTTCACATCCTCTTAAGCCTTAGCCCCACCCATGCAGCATCGTTCACACCCTCTTAAGTCTTAGCCCCACCCATTCAGCATCGTTCACACTCTCTTAAGCCTTAGCCCCACCCATTCAGCATCGTTCACATCCTCTTAAGCCTTAGCCCCACCCATGCAGCATCGTTCACACCCTCTTAAGTCTTAGCCCCACCCATTCAGCATCGTTCACACCCTCTTAAGCCTTAACCCCACCCATTCAGCATCGTTCACACCCTCTTAAGCCTTAACCCCACCCATTCAGCATCGTTCACACTCTCTTAAGCCTTAGCCCCACCCATCTCATTAAGGATCCACATGTGAGGAAGACCCAGGACCTTCAACACCGATCCAGGTTTCTGGCATTGGGTCTGACATTAAGCTTTAAAATGCTTTGGTATTCTCCTTATTTGATGATGTCATGGCACTCAGTGCCAGAGGCAGCAAAGCAACCCCAAAACATCACTGAACCCTGCTCCATGTTTGACTGTAGGGAAGGTGTCCTGTTCTTTGAAAGCTTATATTTTGTTTTCTGTAAACACAGAGATGGTGTGTGCTTTACCAAAAAAAAAAAAACTCTTATTTGGTGTCATCTGTCCACAGGACATTCTCCCTGATGGATTCTTGGCATGTTCAGGTGTGTTCTGCAAGGAACACAACACATGAATAATGACTGTAAGCTAGCTAGTTACCTTGCTAATACACTTTGTTTACTTATTGGGAAATAATTGCTATCTAGCTAGCTACACTGGATGCAGCCATTGTTGCTGCAGCCAGCAAGCTAACTAGCTAACCAAAACGTGGCTAACTACCAAATGGAAATAATTAAGCTATTTCTGTACATTACCATCTGTCACGTTCTGACCTTAGTTCTGTTATTATATCTTTGTTTTAGTATGGTCAGGGTGTGAGTTGGGTGGGTTGTCTATGTTAGTTTTTCTATGATTTGCTATTTCTGTGTTTGTCCTGATATGGTTCTCAATCAAAGGCAGCTGTCAATCATTGTTATTTCCATGTTTAATAAATATGCACACGTGCCACGCTGCACCTTGGTCCTCACCTTCATCCACCGACGACGGCCGTTACACCATATATAGCTAGTTAGACCCTTTCTGACAATTGTACTGTGAACAACACAAGGTTAGCTAGCTGGATATCTAGCTAGGAAAGCTAGTTCTAGTTTTGCTTAGCTACAGTAGCCAAGACAATTTTATGATCATGATCATCTCCTGGCCAAATTTAGTTTGCTTTGAAAAGATACACAAATATTATTACTATCAATGAAGATCCCTGTAAACATTTCAAATGATGTAAAGTTTTTTTATTACAGTTAGTTAGAAGGAGAACAACGTCTTGTCTTCTCATTCGGATAAAATCCGACCGACCACCGACTGTCACAGCGCAGCACAAGCGGAAAAAAATGAAAACTACTTTGAAATCAGGCCACCAGGTTATTATTTCCTGACTGAAATATCTGGATGAAATGGAAAACGTGAAATAGATTTATGATTGTGTTCTCGACAGTACAATTTCGAACATGTGAGTGCAGAAATTGTGCACCAATATCAGATAACTTTGAAACTTTTCAAACAACGACATTTTCACAATGCCTTCAAATGAATTCATTTTCGAACATTCCAAAGGAACATGTTGACAGGAAGCCACGCCTCCTTTCGTGTTAAATCACGGATACAACATCTACCCTGACCAAAATATTATTGCTATTTATTATTCTATTTTATATGCTATTATTATCATTTAATTATGTATTTAGCTGTTGTAATAAAGAAAGGTTTGGAAAAACAGGGTAACCTTTGCCGGTCACCTTTTTAAAGAAGTTAAGAACTTATCCGGATCCTAAGCACCTGATATCTGACCTCAGTACACCACACCTCCACCTTGTCGTTTGCTGATGCAGCAACTATCAGGTGTAGACTAAATATTTATTTGACATTGTTTGACTTTGTTGACTTTTCCAGAGCTCTCTGGCCCCTAGTGGGGTTAATCAAAGCCAGGGTTCCCCAAATGGCAGCTAACCAGGGTTCCCCAAATGGCCCACCTGTTGGTTTTATTTGGCACCCCAAGTGTTCTGATCCAAAAAAATAAAAAATTAAATGGTGTTGGACATAGAAGAAAACACCAGGAAATCATCTCCAGGTGATTTTAATTGAACAAATCTGTTCCCAAGTATGCATACACATAATAGACACGTGATCGTATATACAAATGTAGCAAGATTTAAAAAATATTATTTTTTTGTCAAACATTATATCTGTTTCGTCTTCTTGTGGGTCAATTTGCAAATGATTTGTAATTACGTTCCGGTCCCCCAACCATCCGCTCAAGAAACAATCGTCCCGCGGCCGAATCTAGTTGATGACCTCTGATCCCTAGGCTGTAGACCGAGTTGATGACCTCTGATCCCTAGGCTGTAATACAGAGAGAGGAGGTCTGTGACGGTCATGGTCTTTTGGATGACTGTTTTGGATGATAATTGGCCAGCCAAATGACCGCAGCCACCGTAATAGCCGTTTTGAATAGAACAGATATATTTATTATTATTTTAATAGTTTTGTTTTGGTGCATATTTTCTGCTCTGCTCTTGACTCCTGATAAATAGAATGGCTGTCCCCTTTTCAACTCAGTGATGGCATAATTAGTCACATCAATTAGCATAATTGAAATGAATATTCTACATTACCATGGAAATTATTGCATCACAATACCAGGAAGCTATTACGAGTGTACCCCTGAGTTTACCACTGAAATTGCCAGGGTTAGAAGGTCCCAAGCCTGTTCTATTCCTATGTGTGCTGCAGTTGCATTGTGGGTGGCATTGCCTAGGCAACCGAAGACTCGTTTGCTTGTTTCAGCAAGGAGCAACAAAGTATCATCACGTTGTTAAGAGTCCATGTTACGGCAGAAATGAAAACAACCGCACGAATGCCCGGCCGTCAAATAAAGTCAAATATTCGTTGCACAAAAGCAAAACTAACAAAAATGTGTTTATATACAGTACCAGTCAAAAGTTTGGACACACCTGCTCACTTAAAAAAAAAAATCTACAATCTTGGCATTCTCTCAACCAGCTTCACCTGGAATGCTTTTCCAACCTAGGATGGGATGAGAAACAGATAGGAGGTGTAGAGATGATGGGATGAGACAGACAGATAGGAGGTGTAGAGATGATGGGATGAGGGAGACAGATAGGAGGTATAGAGATGATGGGATGAGGGAGACAGATAGGAGGTGTAGAGATGATGGGATGAGACAGACAGATAGGAGGTGTAGAGTGAGGATGGGATGAGACAGACAGATAGGAGGTGTAGAGTGAGGATGGGATGAGACAGACAGATAGGAGGTGTAGAGTGAGGATGGGATGAGCGAGACAGATAGGAGGTGTAGAGTGAGGATGGGATGAGACAGACAGATAGGAGGTGTAGAGATGATGGGATGAGGGAGACAGATAGGAGGTGTAGAGATGATGGGATGAGACAGACAGATAGGAGGTGTAGAGTGAGGATGGGATGAGACAGACAGATAGGAGGTGTAGAGATGATGGGATGAGACAGACAGATAGGAGGTGTAGAGTGAGGATGGGATGAGACAGACAGATACAGGGGGAGGTGTAGAGTGAGGATGGGATGAGGGAGACAGATAGGAGGTGTAGAGATGATGGGATGAGGGAGACAGATAGGAGGTGTAGAGATGATGGGATGAGACAGACAGATAGGAGGTGTAGAGATGATGGGATGAGACAGACAGATAGGAGGTGTAGAGATGATGGGATGAGGGAGACAGATAGGAGGTGTAGAGATGATGGGATGAGGGAGACAGATAGGAGGTGTAGAGATGATGGGATGAGGGAGACAGATAGGAGGTGTAGAGATGATGGGATGAGACAGACAGATAGGAGGTGTAGAGATGATGGGATGAGACAGACAGATAGGAGGTGTAGAGATGATGGGATGAGGGAGACAGATAGGAGGTGTAGAGTGAGGATGGGATGAGGGAGACAGATAGGAGGTGTAGAGTGAGGATGGGATGAGACAGACAGATAGGAGGTGTAGAGATGATGGGATGAGACAGACAGATAGGAGGTGTAGAGATGATGGGATGAGACAGACAGATAGGAGTTGTAGCGTGAGGATGGGATGAGGGAGACAGATACAGGGGGAGGTGTAGAGTGAGGATGGGATGAGCCAGACAGATACAGCGGGAGGTGTAGAGTGAGGATGGGATGAGGGAGACAGATACAGGGGGAGGTGTAGAGTGAGGATGGGATGAGGGAGACAGATACAGGGGGAGGTGTAGAGTGAGGTTGGGATGAGCCAGACAGATACAGGGGGAGGTGTAGAGTGAGGATGGGATGAGGGAGACAGATAGGAGGTGTAGAGATGATGGGATGAGGGAGACAGATAGGAGGTGTAGAGTGAGGATGGGATGAGACAGACAGATACAGGGGGAGGTGTAGAGTGAGGATGGGATGAGGGAGACAGATACAGGGGGAGGTGTAGAGTGAGGATGGGATGAGACAGACAGATACAGGGGGAGGTGTAGAGTGAGGATGGGATGAGGGAGACAGATACAGGGGGAGGTGTAGAGTGAGGATGGGATGAGGGAGACAGATACATTATGTGTGAAGCCGCTCTCCTTCCCTCGTCTCTAACTGATTACAGTTTCTCTCCACTCCCCTGAGGTTTGCCCCAGATGAACACTGGCTGGCTGGGAGCCTGGCAGCTTCTAGAGCTAGCTGGAGCTGGGTCTAGCTGCCTCTAGTGACTCCTTTCCTCTGCTCCTCTCCTTATCTCCTAACCTTGTCCTTTCCTCTACTCCTCTCCTTATTTCCTACGCTTGACTCCTTTCCTCTGCTCCTCTTCTTATCTCCTAACCTTGTCCTTTCCTCTACTCCTCTCTTTATCTCCTGCTCTTGACTCCTTTCTTCTGGTCCTCTCCTTATCTCCTAACCTTGACTCCTTTCCTCTGCTGATACAACAGGCCAGCTGCTCTGTCTACATGGTCAGACAGGATACAACAGGCCAGCTGCTCTGTCTACATGGTCAGACAGGATACAACAGGCCAGCTGCTCTGTCTACATGGTCAGACAGGATACAACAGGCCAGCTGCTCTGTCTACATGGTCAGATAGGATACAACAGGCCAGCTGCTCTGTCTACATGGTCAGACAGGATACAACAGGCCAGCTGCTCTGTCCACATGGTTAGACAGGATACAACAGGCCAGCTGCTCTGTCCACATGGTTAGACAGGATACAGAAGACCACACACACAGTATAGAGAGTGAGAGATCATTAGAGGGGTTTCATTCCTTTGGCATCTTCAAAGAAAAGCACAGCTGATGGGAATAACCAAGCCGCTGTAAAGAAATGTCATTGCATTTTGTTTAAAGGCCCAATGCAGCCATTTTTATATCATTAATTTCTGGGTAACAGTTAAGTAGTTGATTACTGTAATATATTTCCATTACAATAATCAAAAATTATTTTAAGCAAAAAACAATCTTGGCAAAAAATCTAGCTAGGACTGTCTGGGAGTGGGGAGGGGAGAACTAGCTGTTATTGGCAGAGAGGTTTGGAACTCTCTTTGTTATTGGCAGAGAGGTTTGGAACTCTCTTTGTTATTGGCAGAGAGGTTTGGAACTCTCTTTGTTATTGGCAGAGAGGTTTGGAACTCTCTTTGTTATTGGCAGAGAGGTTTGGAACTCTCTTTGTTATTGGCAGAGGTTTGAAACTCCTTTTGTTATTGGCAGAGAGGTTTGGAACTCTCTTTGTTATTGGCAGAGAGGTTTGGAACTCTCTTTGTTATTGGCAGAGAGGTTTGGAACTCCTTTTGTTTTTGGCAGAGAGGTTTGGAACTCCCTTTGTTATTGGCAGAGAGGTTTGGAACGCTCTTTGTTATTGGCAGAGAGGTTTGGAACGCTCTTTGTTATTGACAGAGAGGTTTGGAACGCTCTTTGTTATTGGCAGAGAGGTTTGGAACGCTCTTTGTTATTGACAGAGAGGTTTGGAACGCTCTTTGTTATTGGCAGAGAGGTTTGGAACGCTCTTTGTTATTGGCAGAGAGGTTTGGAACGCTATTTGTTATTGGCAGAGAGGTTTGAAACTCCCTTTGTTATTGGCAGAGAGGTTTGGAACTCTCTTTGTTATTGGCAGAGAGGTTTGGAACTCTCTTTGTTATTGGCAGAGAGGTTTGGAACTCTCTTTGTTTTTGGCAGAGAGGTTTGGAACTCCTTTTGTTATTGGCAGAGAGGTTTGAAACTCCTTTTGTTATTGGCAGAGAGGTTTGGAACTCTCTTTGTTATTGGCAGAGAGGTTTCGAACTCCTTTTGTTATTGGCAGAGAGGTTTGGAACTCCCTTTGTTATTGGCAGAGAGGTTTGGAACTCTCTTTGTTATTGGCAGAGAGGTTTGGAACTCTCTTTTTTATTGGCAGAGAGGTTTGAAAATCTCTTTGTTATTGGCAGAGAGGTTTGGAACGCTCTTTGTTATTGGCAGAGAGGTTTGGAACGCTCTTTGTTATTGGCAGAGAGGTTTGGAACTCTCTTTGTTATTGGCAGAGAGGTTTGGAACTCTCTTTGTTATTGGCAGAGAGGTTTGGAACTCTCTTTGTTATTGGCAGAGAGGTTTGGAACTCTCTTTGTTATTAGAGGGACTGATAAGCTGTGTCCTGCCCTGTCCTGCTGCAGAGAGGGACTGATAAGCTGTGTCCTGCTGCAGAGAGGGACTGATAAGCTGTGTCCTGCTGTAGAGAGGGACTGATAAGCTGTGTCCTGCTGCAGAGAGGGACTGATAAGCTGTGTCCTGCTGCAGAGAGGGACTGATAAGCTGTGTCCTGCCCTGTCCTGCTGCAGAGAGGGACTGATAAGCTGTGTCCTGCTGCAGAGAGGGACTGATAAGCTGTGTCCTGCTGCAGAGAGGGACTGATAAGCTGTGTCCTGCCCTGTCCTGCTGCAGAGAGGGACTGATAAGCTGTGTCCTGCCCTGTCCTGCTGCAGAGAGGGACTGATAAGATGTGTCCTGCTGCAGAGAGGGACTGATAAGCTGTGTCCTGCTGCAGAGAGGGACTGATAAGATGTGTCCTGCTGTAGAGAGGGACTGATAAGATGTGTCCTGCTGTAGAGAGGGACTGATAAGATGTGTCCTGCTGCAGAGAGGGACTGATAAGCTGTGTCCTGCTGCAGAGAGGGACTGATAAGCTGTGTCCTGCTGCAGAGAGGGACTGATAAGATGTGTCCTGCTGTAGAGAGGGACTGATAAGATGTGTCCTGCTGCAGAGAGGGACTGATAAGATGTGTCCTGCTGCAGAGAGGGACTGATAAGCTGTGTCCTGCCCTGTCCTGCTGCAGAGAGGGACTGATAAGCTGTGTCCTGCTGCAGAGAGGGACTGATAAGATGTGTCCTGCTGCAGAGAGGGACTGATAAGCTGTGTCCTGCTGCAGAGAGGGACTGATAAGCTGTGTCCTGCCCTGTCCTGCTGCAGAGAGGGACTGATAAGATGTGTCCTGCTGTAGAGAGGGACTGATAAGATGTGTCCTGCTGCAGAGAGGGACGGATAAGATGTGTCCTGCTGCAGAGAGGGACTGATAAGCTGTGTCCTGCCCTGTCCTGCTGCAGAGAGGGACTGATAAGCTGTGTCCTGCTGTAGAGAGGGACTGATAAGATGTGTCCTGCTGTAGAGAGGGACTGATAAGATGTGTCCTGCTGCAGAGAGGGACTGATAAGATGTGTCCTGCTGCAGAGAGGGACTGATAAGATGTGTCCTGCTGTAGAGAGGGACTGATAAGCTGTGTCCTGCTGCAGAGAGGGACTGATAAGCTGTGTCCTGCTGTAGAGAGGGACTGATAAGATGTGTCCTGCTGCAGAGAGGGACTGATAAGATGTGTCCTGCTGTAGAGAGGGACTGATAAGATGTGTCCTGCTGCAGAGAGGGACTGATAAGCTGTGTCCTGCTGCAGAGAGGGACTGATAAGCTGTGTCCTGCTGTAGAGAGGGACTGATAAGATGTGTCCTGCTGCAGAGAGGGACTGATAAGATGTGTCCTGCTGCAGAGAGGGACTGATAAGATGTGTCCTGCTGCAGAGAGGGACTGATAAGATGTGTCCTGCTGCAGAGAGGGACTGATAAGATGTGTCCTGCTGCAGAGAGGGACTGATAAGCTGTGTCCTGCCCTGTCCTGCTGCAGAGAGGGACTGATAAGCTGTGTCCTGCCCTGTCCTGCTGCAGAGAGGGACTGATAAGCTGTGTCCTGCTGTAGAGAGGGACTGATAAGATGTGTCCTGCCCTGTCCTGCTGCAGAGAGGGACTGATAAGCTGTGTCCTGCCCTGTCCTGCTGCAGAGAGGGACTGATAAGCTGTGTCCTGCTGCAGAGAGGGACTGATAAGATGTGTCCTGCCCTGTCCTGCTGCAGAGAGGGACTGATAAGCTGTGTCCTGCTGCAGAGAGGGACTGATAAGATGTGTCCTGCCCTGTCCTGCTGCAGAGAGGGACTGATAAGATGTGTCCTGCTGCAGAGAGGGACTGATAAGATGTGTCCTGCTGCAGAGAGGGACTGATAAGATGTGTCCTGCTGCAGAGAGGGACTGATAAGCTGTGTCCTGCTGCAGAGAGGGACTGATAAGATGTGTCCTGCTGCAGAGAGGGACTGATAAGCTGTGTCCTGCTGCAGAGAGGGACTGATAAGCTGTGTCCTGCCCTGTCCTGCTGCAGAGAGGGACTGATAAGATGTGTCCTGCCCTGTCCTGCTGCAGAGAGGGACTGATAAGCTGTGTCCTGCCCTGTCCTGCTGCAGAGAGGGACTGATAAGCTGTGTCCTGCTGCAGAGAGGGACTGATAAGATGTGTCCTGCCCTGTCCTGCTGCAGAGAGGGACTGATAAGATGTGTCCTGCCCTGTCCTGCTGCAGAGAGGGACTGATAAGCTGTGTCCTGCCCTGTCCTGCTGCAGAGAGGGACTGATAAGCTGTGTCCTGCTGCAGAGAGGGACTGATAAGATGTGTCCTGCCCTGTCCTGCTGCAGAGAGGGACTGATAAGATGTGTCCTGCCCTGTCCTGCTGCAGAGAGGGACTGATAAGATGTGTCCTGCTGCAGAGAGGGACTGATAAGATGTGTCCTGCTGCAGAGAGGGACTGATAAGCTGTGTCCTGCTGTAGAGAGGGACTGATAAGCTGTGTCCTGCTGTAGAGAGGGACTGATAAGATGTGTCCTGCTGTAGAGAGGGACTGATAAGCTGTGTCCTGCTGTAGAGAGGGACTGATAAGCTGTGTCCTGCTGTAGAGAGGGACTGATAAGATGTGTCCTGCTGTAGAGAGGGACTGATAAGCTGTGTCCTGCTGTAGAGAGGGACTGATAAGCTGTGTCCTGCTGTAGAGAGGGACTGATAAGCTGTGTCCTGCTGTAGAGAGGGACTGATAAGATGTGTCCTGCTGCAGAGAGGGACTGATAAGATGTGTCCTGCTGCAGAGAGGGACTGATATGATGTGTCCTGCTGCAGAGAGGGACTGATAAGATGTGTCCTGCCCTGTCCTGCTGTAGAGAGGGACTGATAAGATGTGTCCTGCTGTAGAGAGGGACTGATAAGATGTGTCCTGCTGCAGAGAGGGACTGATAAGATGTGTCCTGCTGCAGAGAGGGACTGATAAGATGTGTCCTGCTGCAGAGAGGGACTGATAAGATGTGTCCTGCTGCAGAGAGGGACTGATAAGATGTGTCCTGCTGCAGAGAGGGACTGATAAGATGTGTCCTGCCCTGTCCTGCTGTAGAGAGGGACTGATAAGATGTGTCCTGCTGTAGAGAGGGACTGATAAGATGTGTCCTGCTGCAGAGAGGGACTGATAAGATGTGTCCTGCTGCAGAGAGGGACTGATAAGCTGTGTCCTGCTGTAGAGAGGGACTGATAAGATGTGTCCTGCTGCAGAGAGGGACTGATAAGATGTGTCCTGCTGCAGAGAGGGACTGATAAGCTGTGTCCTGCTGCAGAGAGGGACTGATAAGATGTGTCCTGCTGCAGAGAGGGACTGATAAGCTGTGTCCTGCTGTAGAGAGGGACTGATAAGCTGTGTCCTGCCCTGTCCTGCTGCAGAGAGGGACTGATAAGATGTGTCCTGCTGTAGAGAGGGACTGATAAGATGTGTCCTGCTGCAGAGAGGGACTGATAAGATGTGTCCTGCTGCAGAGAGGGACTGATAAGATGTGTCCTGCTGCAGAGAGGGACTGATAAGATGTGTCCTGCCCTGTCCTGCTGCAGAGAGGGACTGATAAGATGTGTCCTGCTGCAGAGAGGGACTGATAAGCTGTGTCCTGCTGCAGAGAGGGACTGATAAGATGTGTCCTGCTGCAGAGAGGGACTGATAAGATGTGTCCTGCTGTAGAGAGGGACTGATAAGATGTGTCCTGCTGCAGAGAGGGACTGATAAGATGTGTCCTGCTGTAGAGAGGGACTGATAAGATGTGTCCTGCTGCAGAGAGGGACTGATAAGATGTGTCCTGCTGCAGAGAGGGACTGATAAGCTGTGTCCTGCTGCAGAGAGGGACTGATAAGCTGTGTCCTGCTGCAGAGAGGGACGGATAAGATGTGTCCTGCTGCAGAGAGGGACTGATAAGCTGTGTCCTGCTGCAGAGAGGGACTGATAAGCTGTGTCCTGCTGCAGAGAGGGACTGATAAGCTGTGTCCTGCTGCAGAGAGGGACTGATAAGATGTGTCCTGCCCTGTCCTGCTGCAGAGAGGGACTGTGTCCCAAATCCCACCTTATTCCCTGTAAACAGATGGCGGATCTTTATTTGAGCCAGTTTGCTTCACTAGCGTAGCCTAGTGGTTAGAGTGTAGAGGCGGCAGGGTAGCCTGGTGGTTAGAGTGTAGAGGCGGCAGGGTAGCCTAGTGGTTAGAGCGTTGAACTAGTAACCAGCAGGTAGCCTAGTGGTTAGAGCGTTGAACTAGTAACCAGCAGGTAGCCTAGTGGTTAGAGCGTTGAACTAGTAACCAGCAGGTAGCCTAGTGGTTAGAGCGTTGAACTAGTAACCAGCAGGTAGCCTAGTGGTTAGAGCGTTGAACTAGTAACCAGCAGGTAGCCTAGTGGTTAGAGCGTTGAACTAGTAACCAGCAGGTAGCCTAGTGGTTAGAGCGTTGAACTAGTAACCAGCAGGTAGCCTAGTGGTTAGAGCGTTGAACTAGTAACCAGCAGGTAGCCTAGTGGTTAGAGCGTTGAACTAGTAACCAGCAGGTAGCCTAGTGGTTAGAGCGTTGAACTAGTAACCAGCAGGTAGCCTAGTGGTTAGAGCGTTGGACTAGTAACCAGCAGGTAGCCTAGTGGTTAGAGCGTTGAACTAGTAACCAGCAGGTAGCCTAGTGGTTAGAGCGTTGAACTAGTAACCAGCAGGTAGCCTAGTGGTTAGAGCGTTGAACTAGTAACCAGCAGGTAGCCTAGTGGTTAGAGCGTTGAACTAGTAACCAGCAGGTAGCCTAGTGGTTAGAGTGTTGGACTAGTAACCAGCAGGTAGCCTAGTGGTTAGAGCGTGGAACTAGTAACCAGCAGGTAGCCTAGTGGTTAGAGCGTTGAACTAGTAACCAGCAGGTAGCCTAGTGGTTAGAGCGTTGAACTAGTAACCAGCAGGTGCCTAGTGGTTAGAGCGTTGAACTAGTAACCAGCAGGTAGCCTAGTGGTTAGAGCGTTGAACTAGTAACCAGCAGGTAGCCTAGTGGTTAGAGCGTTGAACTAGTAACCAGCAGGTAGCCTAGTGGTTAGAGCGTTGAACTAGTAACCAGCAGGTAGCCTAGTGGTTAGAGCGTTGAACTAGTAACCAGCAGGTAGCCTAGTGGTTAGAGCGTTGAACTAGTAACCAGCAGGTAGCCTAGTGGTTAGAGCGTTGAACTAGTAACCAGCAGGTAGCCTAGTGGTTAGAGCGTTGAACTAGTAACCAGCAGGTAGCCTAGTGGTTAGAGCGTTGAACTAGTAACCAGCAGGTAGCCTAGTGGTTAGAGCGTTGAACTAGTAACCAGCAGGTAGCCTAGTGGTTAGAGCGGTGAACTAGTAACCAGCAGGTAGCCTAGTGGTTAGAGCGTTGAACTAGTAACCAGCAGGTAGCCTAGTGGTTAGAGCGTTGAACTAGTAACCAGCAGGTAGCCTAGTGGTTAGAGCGTTGAACTAGTAACCAGCAGGTAGCCTAGTGGTTAGAGCGTTGAACTAGTAACCAGCAGGTAGCCTAGTGGTTAGAGCGTTGAACTAGTAACCAGCAGGTAGCCTAGTGGTTAGAGCGTTGAACTAGTAACCGAAAGGTTGCAAGTTCAAACCCCCGAGCTGACAAGGTCGTTCTGTCGTTCTGCCCCTGAACAGGCACTTAACCCACTGTTCTTAGGCCGTCATTGAAAATAAGAATTTGTTGTCTAATTGACCTGCCTAGTTAAATAAAGGTAAAAAAAAATGAATATGGTGCCATTTGGGATGCAGAGAGTGTCCTGGCTTTTATCGTAGCATAACAGAGTGGGTTTTAGTCTGTCCTGAACCCTGCTGAGATTACGTTGTCTCTCTTTCTTCTCTCGCTCTTCTCTCTCTCTTCTCTCTTTCTTCTCTCTCTCTCTCTTCTCTCTTTCTTCTCTCGCTCTTCTCTCCTCTCTCTCTTTCTTCTCTCTCCTCTCTTTCTTCTCTCTCTTCTCTATTTCTTCTCTCTCTCTTCTCTTATTCTTCTCTCTCTCTGTCTCTCTCTCTTTCTCACACACACACGATGGTGAGAAGATGGGGAGGCTCTGAGCAGATCCCATCCTTCTGTCCTCTGCTGCTGGAAGGATATGAAGGAATATCATTGACTTAGTCTCTCTCTCTCTCTTGTTTCTATCTATATTCCTCTCCCTCTCTCCCTCTCTCCCTCTCTTATCTCTTCTCTCTCTCTTTCTTCTCTCTCTCTCTTCCCTCCTTCTCTCCCTCTCTTCTCTCCTTCTCTCTCTTCTCTCCTCTCTCTGACTCCACCACTGGAAGAAAGGAGAGGAGAGGAGAGGAGAGGAGAGGAGAGGAGAGGAGAGGAGAGGAGAGGAGAGGAGAGGAGAGGAGCATATGGAGTCAATCTGCTATGGTTCAGAGCAGATCTGCTGTAGTGGCAGTATCAAACTGCTCAGCAGTCACGACTAGTCTCTCCATCTTTCTATGTAAACATCTGTAAGTCCTTTTACTCAGAATACGTCATGGTCAAAAGTGTGACTAACCGTGATGTACAGCCTCAATATACCTAAAGCATGAACATCAGGAAATAGTGAATTGTTGTCGTGCAGTGAGACAGGGCAGGTAGAGGGGGTAGTTAGAGGGGGTAGTTAGAGGGGGCAGGTAGAGGGGGTAGTTAGAGGGGGTAGTTAGATGGGGCAGGTAGAGGGGGCAGTGAGACGGGGCAGTGAGACGGGGCAGTTAGAGGGGGTAGTTAGAGGGGGTAGTTAGAGGGGGCGGGTAGAGGGGGCGGTTAGAGGGGGTAGTTAGAGGGGGTGGTTAGAGGGGGCGGGTAGAGGGGGTGTTTAGAGAGGGTAGTTAGAGGGGGCAGTTAGAGGGGGTAGTTAGAGAGGGTAGTTAGAGTGGGTAGTTAGAGGGGGTAGTTAGAGAGGGTAGTTAGATGGGGCAGGTAGAGGGGGCAGTGAGACGGGGCAGTTAGAGGGGGTAGTTAGAGGGGGTAGTTAGAGAGGGTAGTTAGAGGGGGTAGTTAGAGGGGGTAGTTAGAGGGGGCGGGTAGAGGGGGCGGGTAGAGGGGGTGGTTAGAGGGGGCGGGTAGAGGGGGTGTTTAGAGAGGGTAGTTAGAGGGGGCAGTTAGAGGGGGTAGTTAGAGTGGGTAGTTAGAGTGGGTAGTTAGAGGGGGTAGTTAGAGAGGGTAGTTAGAGGGGGTAGTTAGAGGGGGTAGTTAGAGGGGGCGGGTAGAGGGGTGGTTAGAGGGGGCAGGTAGAGGGGGTGGTTAGAGGGGGTAGTTAGAGAGGGTAGTTAGAGAGGGTAGGTAGAGGGGGCAGGTAGAGGGGGCAGGTAGAGGGGGCAGTGAGACGGGGCAGTTAGAGGGGGTAGTTAGAGGGGGTAGTTAGAGAGGGTAGTTAGAGGGGGTAGTTAGAGGGGGTAGTTAGAGGGGGTAGTTAGAGAGGGTAGTTAGAGTGGGTAGTTAGAGGGGGCAGTTAGAGAGGGTAGTTAGAGGGGGTAGTTAGAGGGGGTAGTTAGAGGGGCGGGTAGAGGGGTGGTTAGAGGGGGCAGGTAGAGGGGGTGGTTAGAGGGGGTAGTTAGAGAGGGTAGTTCGAGAGGGTAGGTAGAGGGGGCAGGTAGAGGGGGCAGGTAGAGGGGGTAGTTAGAGGGGTAGTTAGAGGGGGTAGTTAGAAAGGGGTAGTTAGAGGGGGTAGGTAGAGGGGGCAGTTAGAGGGGATATAGAGGGGGCAGGTAGAGGGGCAGGTAGAGGGAGCAGGTAGAGGGGGCAGTTAGAGGGGGCAGTTAGAGGCGGCAGGTAGAGGGGATATAGAGGGTGCAGGTAGAGGGGGCAGTTAGAGGGGGCAGTTAGAGGGGGCAGGTAGAGGGGGCAGTTAGAGGGGTTAGGTAGAGAGGGTAGGTAGAGGGGGCTGGTAGAGAGGGCATCTTTTTGGGGGGTTGTGTCCTTTGAAGTTCAAAGCACTTGAAAAACATAATCAATTTCCATATTTATTTAATATTATATTTAATTAATTCTAAGTGTACAGCCGTTATTGGAGATGAATTCTCCCCTTGCGACCGGGGGCTACGTGGAGGAGGAAAGGTTATTTGAGGGAGGAAGTTGGGCCTACGTGGAGGAGTCCTGGTTATTTGAGGGACGAAGTTGGGCCTACGTGGAGGAGTCCTGGTTAGATGGGGGAGGAAGTTGGGCCTACGTGGAGGAGTCCTGGTTAGATGGGGGAGGAAGTTGGGCCTACGTGGAGGAGTCCTGGTTAGATGGGGGAGGAAGTTGGGCCTACGTGGAGGAGTCCTGGTTATTTGAGGGACGAAGTTGGGCCTACGTGGAGGAGTCCTGGTTAGATGGGGGAGGAAGTTGGGCCTACGTGGAGGAGTCCTGGTTATTTGAGGGACGAAGTTGGGCCTACGTGGAGGAGTCCTGGTTAGATGAGGGAGGAAGTTGGGCCTACGTGGAGGAGTCCTGGTTAGATGAGGGAGGAAGTTGGGCCTACGTGGAGGAGTCCTGGTTAGATGAGGGAGGAAGTTGGGCCTACGTGGAGGAGTCCTGGTTAGATGAGGGAGGAAGTTGGGCCTACGTGGAGGAGTCCTGGTTAGATGAGGGAGGAAGTTGGGCCTACGTGGAGGAGTCCTGGTTAGATGAGGGAGGAAGTTGGGCCTACGTGGAGGAGTCCTGGTTAGATGGGGAGGAAGTTGGGCCTACGTGGAGGAGTCCTGGTTAGATGAGGGAGGAAGTTGGGCCTACGTGGAGGAGTCCTGGTTATTTGAGGGAGGAAGTTGGGCCTACGTGGAGGAGTCCTGGTTATTTGAGGGACGAAGTTGGGCCTACGTGGAGGAGTCCTGGTTATTTGAGGGACGAAGTTGGGCCTACGTGGAGGAGTCCTGGTTAGATGAGGGAGGAAGTTGGGCCTACGTGGAGGAGTCCTGGTTATTTGAGGGACGAAGTTGGGCCTACGTGGAGGAGTCCTGGTTAGATGAGGGAGGAAGTTGGGCCTACGTGGAGGAGTCCTGGTTATTTGAGGGAGGAAGTTGGGCCTACGTGGAGGAGTCCTGGTTAGATGGGGGAGGAAGTTGGGCCTACGTGGAGGAGTCCTGGTTAGATGAGGGAGGAAGTTAGGCCTACGTGGAGGAGTCCTGGTTAGATGAGGGAGGAAGTTGGGCCTACGTGGAGGAGTCCTGGTTAGATGGGGGAGGAAGTTGGGCCTACGTGGAGGAGTCCTGGTTAGATGGGGGAGGAAGTTGGGCCTACGTGGAGGAGTCCTGGTTATTTGAGGGAGGAAGTTGGGCCTACGTGGAGGAGTCCTGGTTAGATGAGGGAGGAAGTTGGGCCTACGTGGAGGAGTCCTGGTTAGATGAGGGAGGAAGTTGGGCCTACGTGGAGGAGTCATGGTTAGATGAGGGAGGAAGTTGGGCCTACGTGGAGGAGTCCTGGTGAAATGAGGGAGGAAGTTGGGCCTACGTGGAGGAGTCCTGGTTAGATGAGGGAGGAAGTTGGGCCTATGTGGAGGAGTCCTGGTTAGATGGGGGAGCGGTATAGTTTTTTCCCCACACTCGCTCGCACTCACGTGATATCTTGAATTTACTGCACACAATAGCCTTCATTTATTGCACTTTATAAGGTATTAGATTTAGAGGAATTATAGGGAACGTTTTTGTTTCCCCATCTTTTATATTAGAAAGTCCGTAAATTTTATGTGCTTGAACGAAGAAGCATCCCTTTTGTTTGTAAACTTGCCACACTGCCATCATCTCCAGGTACTCTCCGTGTCAGAAAAAACCCCACTCTCACCAGGGCAGTGGTCATAGTTATTGGATGGAATAGAGAAAATATGCCACTTCAGGGAGACGTCCTTACCTTATGCCCTAATATGATGATATGTGCCCAAGCCTACCTACCATAGACACTCACCCACTAATGAGACGTCCTTACCTTATGCCCTAATATGATGATATGTGCCCAACCCTACCTACCATAGACACTCACCCACAAATGAGATGTCCTTACCTGTTAGATCAGCTTGCTGCAAGTAGCTTTAAGTAGCCAAGACAGAAAGATAAACGCCGCCCCCTCAAGAGTCTGAACCAGCCCTGTAGGGTTGGTCCAACAAAGCCAAAGGTTGGGGAGCATTATATACAAGGAATTTGCCTTTCCTTGTCCCTAGCCGATGGGAATTCCGGTGGAGTGCCCCCACCCAGGCAGTGGCAGTGCTGGCAACACTCGCTGCAGTAACCCATGGGGAGGGGGGGTCACACTCGGACAATCAGAGAGGGGGCAGATTACTGAGACCCTGGTGGCACAGCATAATCATAATGGTCTGACTGCACTGGGGAAGTAGGGTCTCCACGGGGGACCAGCGTGTGTAGGGTCTCCACGGGGGGACCAGCGTGTGTAGGGTCTCCACGGGGGACCAGCGTGTGTAGGGTCTCCACGGGAGACCAGCGTGTGTAGGGTCTCCACGGGGGACCAGCGTGTGTAGGGTCTCCACGGGGGACCAGCGTGTGTAGGGTCTCCACGGGGGACCAGCGTGTGTAGGGTCTCAACGGGGGACCAGCGTGTGTAGGGTCTCCACGGGGGACAAGCGTGTGTAGGGTCTCCACGGGGGACCAGCGTGTGTAGGGTCTCCACGGGGGACCAGCGTGTGTAGGGTCTCCACGGGGTACCAGCTTGTGTAGGGTCTCCACGGGGGACCAGCTTGTGTAGGGTCTCCACGGGGGACCAGCGTGTGTAGGGTCTCCACGGGGGACCAGCGTGTGTAGGGTCTCCACGGGGGACCAGCGTGTGTAGGGTCTCCACGGGGGGACCAGCGTGTGTAGGGTCTCCACGGGGGACCAGCGTGTGTAGGGTCTCCACGGGGGACCAGCGTGTGTAGGGTCTCCACGGGAGACCAGCGTGTGTAGGGTCTCCACGGGGGACCAGCGTGTGTAGGGTCTCCACGGAGGACCAGCGTGTGTAGGGTCTCCACGGGGGACCAGCGTGTGTAGGGTCTCAACGGGGACCAGCGTGTGTAGGGTCTCCACAGGGGACAAGCGTGTGTAGGGTCTCCACGGGGACCAGCGTGTGTAGGGTCTCCACGGGGGACCAGCGTGTGTAGGGTCTCCACGGGGTACCAGCTTGTGTAGGGTCTCCACGGGGGACCAGCTTGTGTAGGGTCTCCACGGGGACCAGCGTGTGTAGGGTCTCCACGGGGGACCAGCGTGTGTAGGGTCTCCACGGGGGGACCAGCGTGTGTAGGGTCTCCACGGGGGGACCAGCGTGTGTAGGGTCTCCACGGGGGGACCAGCGTGTGTAGGGTCTCCACGGGGGACCAGCGTGTGTAGGGTCTCCACGGGAGACCAGCGTGTGTAGGGTCTCCACGGGGGACCAGCGTGTGAAGGGCCTCCACGTGGGGACCAGCGTGTGAAGGGCCTTCACGGGGGACCAGCGTGTGTAGGGTCTCCACGGGGGACCAGCGTGTGTAGGGTCTCCACGGGGTACCAGCTTGTGTAGGGTCTCCACGGGGGACCAGCTTGTGTAGGGTCTCCACGGGGGACCAGCGTGTGTAGGGTCTCCACGGGGGACCAGCGTGTGTAGGGTCTCCACGGGGGACCAGCGTGTGTAGGGTCTCCACGGGGGGACCAGCGTGTGTAGGGTCTCCACGGGGGGACCAGCGTGTGTAGGGTCTCCACGGGGGACCAGCGTGTGTAGGGTCTCCACGGGAGACCAGCGTGTGTAGGGTCTCCACGGGGGGACCAGCGTGTGAAGGGCCTCCACGTGGGGACCAGCGTGTGAAGGGCCTTCACGGGGGACCAGCGTGTGTAGGGTCTCCACGGGGGACCAGCGTGTGTAGGGTCTCCACGGGGGACCAGCGTGTGTAGGGTCTCCACGGGGGACCAGCGTGTGTAGGGTCTCCACGGGGGACCAGCGTGTGTAGGGTCTCCACGGGGGGACCAGCGTGTGTAGGGTCTCCACGGGGGACCAGCGTGTGTAGGGTCTCCACGGGGGGACCAGCGTGTGAAGGGCCTCCACGGGGACCAGCGTGTGTAGGGTCTCCACGGGGGGACCAGCGTGTGTAGGGTCTCCACGGGGGACCAGCGTGTGTAGGGTCTCCACGGGAGACCAGCGTGTGTAGGGTCTCCACGGGGGACCAGCGTGTGTAGGGTCTCCACGGGGGACCAGCGTGTGTAGGGTCTCCACGGGGGACCAGCGTGTGTAGGGTCTCAACGGGGACCAGCGTGTGTAGGGTCTCCACGGGGGACAAGCGTGTGTAGGGTCTCCACGGGGGACCAGCGTGTGTAGGGTCTCCACGGGGGACCAGCGTGTGTAGGGTCTCCACGGGGTACCAGCTTGGGTAGGGTCTCCACGGGGGACCAGCTTGTGTAGGGTCTCCACGGGGGACCAGCGTGTGTAGGGTCTCCACGGGGGGACCAGCGTGTGTAGGGTCTCCACGGGGGACCAGCGTGTGTAGGGTCTCCACGGGGGACCAGCGTGTGTAGGGTCTCCACGGGGGACCAGCGTGTGTAGGGTCTCCACGGGGGACCAGCGTGTGTAGGGTCTCCACGGGGGACCAGCGTGTGTAGGGTCTCCACGGGGGACCAGCGTGTGTAGGGTCTCCACGGGGGACCAGCGTGTGTAGGGTCTCCACGGGGGACCAGCGTGTGTAGGGTCTCCACGGGGGACCAGCGTGTGAAGGGCCTCCACGGGGGACCAGCGTGTGTAGGGTCTCCACGGGGGGACCAGCGTGTGTAGGGTCTCCACGGGGGACCAGCGTGTGTAGGGTCTCCACGGGGGACCAGCGTGTGAAGGGCCTCCACGGGGGACCAGCGTGTGAAGGGCCTCCACGGGGGACCAGCGTGTGTAGGGTCTCCACGGGGGACCAGCGTGTGTAGGGTCTCCACGGGGGGACCAGCGTGTGTAGGGTCTCCACGGGGGACCAGCGTGTGTAGGGTCTCCACGGGGGACCAGCGTGTGTAGGGTCTCCACGGGGGACCAGCGTGTGAAGGGTCTCCACGGGGGACCAGCGTGCTTCAACACCTGCTTTGAGATATCAGCTGATGTACGAAGGGCTTTATATCATCTATCATGGTACAGCTACATGGATAACAGACAGACATCTATCATGGAACAGCTACATGGATAACAGACAGATATCATGGTACAGCTACATGGATAACAGACAGACATCTATCATGGTACAGCTACATGGATAACAGACATCTATCATGGTACAGCTACATGGATAACATACATCTATCATGGTACAGCTACATAGATAACAGACAGACATCTATCATGGTACAGCTACATGGATAACAGACAGATATCATGGTACAGCTACATGGATAACAGACAGACATCTATCATGGTACAGCTACATGGGTAACAGACAGATATCATGGTACAGCTACATGGATAACAGACATCTATCATGGTACAGCTACATGGATAACATACATCTATCATGGTACAGCTACATGGATAACAGACAGACATCTATCATGGTACAGCTACATGGATAACAGACAGGCATCTATCATGGTACAGCTACATGGATAACAGACAGACATCTATCATGGTACAGCTACATGGATAACAGACATCTATCATGGTACAGCTACTTGGATAACAGACAGACATCTATCATGGTACAGCTACATGGATAACAGACATCTATCATGGTACAGCTACATGGATAACAGACATCTATCATGGTACAGCTACATGGATAACAGACATCTATCATGGTACAGCTACATGGATAACAGACAGACATCTATCATGGTACAGCTACATAGATAACAGACATCTATCATGGTACAGCTACATAGATAACAGACATCTATCATGGTACAGCTACATAGATAACAGACATCTATCATGGTACAGCTACATAGATAACAGACATCTATCATGGTACAGCTACATGGATAACAGACAGACATCTATCATGGAACAGCTACATAGATAACAGACAGACATCTATCATGGTACAGCTACATAGATAACAGACAGGCATCTATCATGGTACAGCTACATGGATAACAGACAGACATCTATCATGGAACAGCTACATGGATAACAGACAGACATCTATCATGGTACAGCTACATGGATAACAGACAGACATCTATCATGGTACAGCTACATGGTTAACAGACATCTATCATGGTACAGCTACATGGATAACAGACAGACATCTATCATGGAACAGCTACATGGATAACAGACATCTATCATGGTACAGCTACATGGATAACAGACAGATATCATGGTACAGCTACATGGATAACAGACAGACATCTATCATGGTACAGCTACATGTATAACAGACAGACATCTATCATGGTACAGCTACATGGATAACAGACAGGCATCTATCATGGAACAGCTACATGGATAACAGACAGACATCTATCATGGTACAGCTACATGGATAACAGACAGACATCTATCATGGTACAGCTACATGGATAACAGACATCTATCATGGTACAGCTACATGGATAACAGACATCTATCATGGTACAGCTACATGGATAACAGACAGGCATCTATCATGGAACAGCTACATGGATAACAGACAGACATCTATCATGGTACAGCTACATGGATAACAGACATCTATCATGGAACAGCTACATGGATAACAGACATCTATCATGGAACAGCTACATGGATAACAGACATCTATCATGGAACAGCTACATGGATAACAGACATCTATCATGGTACAGCTACATGGATAACAGACATCTATCATGGAACAGCTACATGGATAACAGACAGACATCTATCATGGTACAGCTACATGGATAACAGACAGGCATCTATCATGGTACAGCTACATGGATAACAGACAGACATCTATCATGGTACAGCTACATGGATAACAGACATCTATCATGGTACAGCTACTTGGATAACAGACAGACATCTATCATGGTACAGCTACATGGATAACAGACATCTATCATGGTACAGCTACATGGATAACAGACATCTATCATGGTACAGCTACATGGATAACAGACATCTATCATGGTACAGCTACATGGATAACAGACAGACATCTATCATGGTACAGCTACATAGATAACAGACATCTATCATGGTACAGCTACATAGATAACAGACATCTATCATGGTACAGCTACATAGATAACAGACATCTATCATGGTACAGCTACATAGATAACAGACATCTATCATGGTACAGCTACATGGATAACAGACAGACATCTATCATGGAACAGCTACATAGATAACAGACAGACATCTATCATGGTACAGCTACATAGATAACAGACAGGCATCTATCATGGTACAGCTACATGGATAACAGACAGACATCTATCATGGTACAGCTACATGGATAACAGACATCTATCATGGAACAGCTACTTGGATAACAGACAGACATCTATCATGGTACAGCTACATGGATAACAGACAGGCATCTATCATGGAACAGCTACATGGATAACAGACAGACATCTATCATGGTACAGCTACATGGATAACAGACAGACATCTATCATGGTACAGCTACATGGTTAACAGACATCTATCATGGTACAGCTACATGGATAACAGACAGACATCTATCATGGAACAGCTACATGGATAACAGACATCTATCATGGTACAGCTACATGGATAACAGACAGATATCATGGTACAGCTACATGGATAACAGACAGACATCTATCATGGTACAGCTACATGTATAACAGACAGACATCTATCATGGTACAGCTACATGGATAACAGACAGGCATCTATCATGGAACAGCTACATGGATAACAGACAGACATCTATCATGGTACAGCTACATGGATAACAGACAGACATCTATCATGGTACAGCTACATGGATAACAGACATCTATCATGGTACAGCTACATGGATAACAGACATCTATCATGGTACAGCTACATGGATAACAGACAGGCATCTATCATGGAACAGCTACATGGATAACAGACAGACATCTATCATGGTACAGCTACATGGATAACAGACATCTATCATGGAACAGCTACATGGATAACAGACATCTATCATGGAACAGCTACATGGATAACAGACATCTATCATGGAACAGCTACATGGATAACAGACATCTATCATGGTACAGCTACATGGATAACAGACATCTATCATGGAACAGCTACATGGATAACAGACAGACATCTATCATGGTACAGCTACATGGATAACAGACAGGCATCTATCATGGTACAGCTACATGGATAACAGACAGACATCTATCATGGTACAGCTACATGGATAACAGATATCTATCATGGAACAGCTACATGGATAACAGACAGACATCTATCATGGTACAGCTACATGGATAACAGATATCTATCATGGTACAGCTACATAGATAACAGACAGACATCTATCATGGAACAGCTACATGGATAACAGATATCTATCATGGTACAGCTACATAGATAACAGACAGACATCTATCATGGTACAGCTACATAGATAACAGACAGACATCTATCATGGTACAGCTACATGGATAACAGACAGACATCTATCATGGTACAGCTACATGGATAACAGACAGGCATCTATCATGGAACAGCTACATGGATAACAGACAGACATCTATCATGGTACAGCTACATGGATAACAGACAGACATCTATCATGGTACAGCTACATGGATAACAGACATCTATCATGGTACAGCTACATGGATAACAGACAGACATCTATCATGGTACAGCTACATGGATAACAGACATCTATCATGGTACAGCTACATAGATAACAGACATCTATCATGGAACAGCTACATGGATAACAGACATCTATCATGGAACAGCTACATGGATAACAGACATCTATCATGGAACAGCTACATGGATAACAGACATCTATCATGGAACAGCTACATGGATAACAGACAGATATCATGGTACAGCTACATGGATAACAGACATCTATCATGGTACAGCTACATGGGTAACAGACAGACATCTATCATGGTACAGCTACATGGATAACAGACAGACATCTATCATGGTACAGCTACATGGATAACAGACAGACATCTATCATGGAACAGCTACATGGATAACAGACAGACATCTATCATGGAACAGCTACATGGATAACAGACAGACATCTATCATGGAACAGATGGAGGCCGTCGATGTGGACTCGTCTATAGAGGAGAGGACCAAGATGGAGGCCGTCGATGTGGACTCGTCTATAGAGGAGAGGACCAAGATGGAGGCCGTCGATGTGGACTCGTCTATAGAGGAGAGGACCAAGATGGAGGCCGTCGATGTGGACTCGTCTATAGAGGAGAGGACCAAGATGGAGGCCGTCGATGTGGACTCGTCTATAGAGGAGAGGACCAAGATGGAGGCGGTCGATGTGGACTAGTCTATAGAGGAGAGGACCAAGATGGAGGCCGTCGATGTGGACTCGTCTATAGAGGAGAGGACCAAGATGGAGGCCGTCGATGTGGACTCGTCTATAGAGGAGAGGACCAAGATGGAGGCGGTCGATGTGGACTCGTCTATAGAGGAGAGGACCAAGATGGAGGCCGTCGATGTGGACTCATCTATAGAGGAGAGAACCAAGATGGAGGCCTGTCGATGTAGACTCGTCTATAGAGGAGAGGACCAAGATGGAGGCCGTCGATGTGGACTCGTCTATAGAGGAGAGGACCAAGATGGAGGCCGTCGATGTGGACTCGTCTATAGAGGAGAGGACCAAGATGGAGGCCGTCGATGTGGACTCGTCTATAGAGGAGCGGACCAAGATGGAGGCGGTCGATGTGGACTAGTCTATAGAGGAGAGGACCAAGATGGAGGCCGTCGATGTGGACTCGTCTATAGAGGAGAGGACCAAGATGGAGGCCGTCGATGTGGACTCGTCTATAGAGGAGAGGACCAAGATGGAGGCGGTCGATGTGGACTCGTCTATAGAGGAGAGGACCAAGATGGAGGCCGTCGATGTGGACTCGTCTATAGAGGAGAGGACCAAGATGGAGGCCGTCGATGTGGACTCGTCTATAGAGGAGAGGACCAAGATGGAGGCCGTCGATGTGGACTCGTCTATAGAGGAGAGGACCAAGATGGAGGCGGTCGATGTGGACTAGTCTATAGAGGAGAGGACCAAGATGGAGGCCTGTCGATGTGGACTAGTCTATAGAGGAGAGAACCAAGATGGAGGCGGTTGATGTGGACTAGTCTATAGAGGAGAGGACCAAGATGGAGGCCGTCGATGTGGACTCGTCTATAGAGGAGAGGACCAAGATGGAGGCGGTCGATGTGGACTCGTCTATAGAGGAGAGGACCAAGATGGAGGCCTGTCGATGTGGACTCGTCTATAGAGGAGAGGACCAAGATGGAGGCCTGTCGATGAGGACTCGTCTATAGAGGTGAGGACCAAGATGGAGGCCTGTCGATGTAGACTCGTCTATAGAGGAGAGGACCAAGATGGAGGCCGTCGATGTGGACTCGTCTATAGAGGAGAGGACCAAGATGGAGGCCTGTCGATGTGGACTAGTCTATAGAGGAGAGAACCAAGATGGAGGCCTGTCGATGTGGACTCGTCTATAGAGGAGAGGACCAAGATGGAGGCCTGTCGATGTGGACTCGTCTATAGAGGAGAGGACCAAGATGGAGGCGGTCGATGTGGACTCGTCCATAGAGGAGAGGACCAAGATGGAGGCCGTCGATGTGGACTCGTCTATAGAGGAGAGGACCAAGTTGGAGGCGGTCGATGTGGACTCGTGTATAGAGGAGAGGACCAAGATGGAGGCCTGTCGATGTGGACTCGTCTATAGAGGAGAGGACCAAGATGGAGGCCTGTCGATGTGGACTCGTCTATAGAGGTGAGGACCAAGATGGAGGCCTGTCGATGTGGACTCGTCTATAGAGGAGAGGACCAAGATGGAGGCCTGTCGATGTGGACTCGTCTATAGAGGAGAGAACCAAGATGGAGGCCGTCGATGTGGACTCGTCTATAGAGGAGAGGACGAAGATGGAGGCCTGTCGATGTGGACTAGTCTATAGAGGAGAGGACCAAGATGGAGGCCGTCGATGTGGACTAGTCTATAGAGGAGAGGACCAAGATGGAGGCGGTCGATGTGCACTAGTCTATAGAGGAGAGAACCAAGATGGAGGCCTGTCGATGTGGACTCGTCTATAGAGGAGAGGACCAAGATGGAGGCTGTCGATGTGGACTAGTCTATAGAGGAGAGGACCAAGATGGAGGCCGTCGATGTGGACTCGTCTACAGAGGAGAGGACCAAGATGGAGGCGGTCGATGTGGACAAGCCTGAGTGTGTGTTCATTTGATAAACACTGGGGATCAACTGACTTTGGAGTGACCTCCAAGAGCTGCCTCTCGTATGTCTGTCTGTCACACACACAGGGACATGCACGAACACACAGGCTCTCTCTCTCTCTCTCTCTCTCTCTCTCTGCATGATGTATTTAATCAAGTTAGTTTTGATTTTAGAGATGTTTACATTATCACTGTCACAGCTATTTCCAGATGCTGTCCTTCATACAGTAGAACCAGTATTGTCGCTGCAAACGAACAAATTATCAAATCTGTATACTTTATTTAACAACAGTGGAAGTGAACTCCACTAGGGAGCTACGTCCTACATGCTAGGTGCTACATACACATCTATCTATCTCCCTCCCTCTATCTCGTTATTTTCTCTACGGGGGGGAGTTGTTGTTTCATCTCGAGTGATGAAGTCTGACAGTATATATTTATTCAGTTGATGTGTTTGGTTGTCCCCTTGGGTCCTGATTAGACAGCGTTTCTGCTTCTGACACTTCACTAATTCATTAAGAAGTTTTTTTTAAATTAATGAATAGAGGAGGTTGCCAAAACCCCTCTTCTCTGTTCTTTCTTCATCTGAATATATTGAATACTCCACACGTTTGCTTCTCCAGGCCCAGCTGGGGGTGAAGTCTGTCTTTAATTTTTTATTTTTTATTTTTACCCCTTATTTTACCAGGTAAGTTGACTGAGAACACATTCTCATTCACAGCAACAACCTGGGGAATAGTTACAGGGGAGAGGAGGGGGATGAATGAGCCAATTGTAAGCTGGGGATGATTAGGTGACTGTGATGGTATGAGAGCCAGATTGGGAATTTAGCCAGGACACCAGGGTTAACACCCCTAGGATAAGTGCCATGGGCTATTTAGTGACCACAGAGAGTCAGGACACCCAATTAACATCCTAGCCAAAAGACGGCACCCTACACAGGGCAATGTCCCCAATCACTGCCCTGTGGCATTGGGATATGTTTTTTAGACCAGAGGAAAGAGTGCCTCCTACTGGCCCTCCAACACCACTTCCAGCAGCATCTGGTCTCCCATCCAGGGTCTTATCAGGACCAACCCAGCTAAGCTTCAGATGCAAGCCAGCAGTGGGATACAGGGTGGTATGCTGCTGGCTATCTGTCTGTCAGGCCCAGCTGGTGAGGGTTGATCTGGGGTAAATTCTGTCTCTCTGGTGTAGAGTCTGTCAGTCAGTCTCTCCGGTGTAGAGTCTGTCAGTCAGTCAGTCTCTCTGGTGTAGAGTCAGTCAGTCAGTCTGTGTCTGGTGTAGAGTCTGCCAGTCAGTCAGTCGCTCTGGTGTAGAGTCTGTCAGTCAGTCAGTCTCTCTGGTGTAGAGTCAGTCAGTCAGTCTGTGTCTGGTGTAGAGTCTGTCAGTCTGTCTGTCTCTTTGGTGTAGAGTCTGTCAGTCAGTCAGTCTCTCTGGTGTAGAGTCTGTCAGTCAGTCTGTGTCTGGTGTAGAGTCTGTCAGTCAGTCTCTCTCTGGTGTAGAGTCTGTCAGTCTGTCTCTCTGGTGTAGAGTCTGTCTGTCAGTCTCTCTGGTGTAGAGTCTGTCTGTCAGTCTCTCTCTCTGGTGTAGAGTCTGTCAGTCAGTCAGTCTCTACGGTGTAGAGTCTGTCAGTCAGTCTCTACGGTGTAGAGTCAGTCAGTCTGTCTCTCTGGTGTAGAGTCTGTCAGTCAGTCAGTCTCTACGGTGTAGTCTGTCAGTCAGTCTGTCTCTCTGGTGTAGAGTCTGTCAGTCTGTCTGTCTCTCCGGTGTAGAGTCTGTCAGTCAGTCTCTCTGGTGTAGAGTCTGTCAGTCTGTCTGTCTCTCCGGTGTAGAGTCTGTCAGTCAGTCAGTCTCTCTGGTGTAGAGTCTGTCAGTCAGTCAGTCTCTCTGGTGTAGAGTCTGTCAGTCAGTCTGTCTCTCTGGTGTAGAGTCTGTCAGTCTGTCTCTCTGGTGTAGAGTCAGTCAGTCTGTCTCTCTGGTGTAGAGTCTGTCAGTCAGTCAGTCTCTACGGTGTAGTCTGTCAGTCAGTCTGTCTCTCTGGTGTAGAGTCTGTCAGTCTGTCTGTCTCTCCGGTGTAGAGTCTGTCAGTCAGTCTCTCTGGTGTAGAGTCTGTCAGTCTGTCTGTCTCTCCGGTGTAGAGTCTGTCAGTCAGTCTCTCTGGTGTAGAGTCTGTCAGTCAGTCAGTCTCTCTGGTGTAGAGTCTGTCAGTCAGTCTGTCTCTCTGGTGTAGAGTCTGTCAGTCAGTCTGTCTCTCTGGTGTAGAGTATGTCAGTCAGTCTGTCTCTCCGGTGTAGAGTCTGTCAGTCTGTCTCTCTGGTGTAGAGTCTGTCAGTCAGTCTGTGTCTGGTGTAGAGTCAGTCAGTCTGTCTCTCTGGTGTAGAGTCTGTCAGTCAGTCAGTCTCTACGGTGTAGTCTGTCAGTCAGTCTGTCTCTCTGGTGTAGAGTCTGTCAGTCTGTCTGTCTCTCCGGTGTAGAGTCTGTCAGTCAGTCTCTCTGGTGTAGAGTCTGTCAGTCTGTCTGTCTCTCCGGTGTAGAGTCTGTCAGTCAGTCTCTCTGGTGTAGAGTCTGTCAGTCAGTCAGTCTCTCTGGTGTAGAGTCTGTCAGTCAGTCTGTCTCTCTGGTGTAGAGTCTGTCAGTCAGTCTGTCTCTCTGGTGTAGAGTCTGTCAGTCAGTCTCTCCGGGTGTAGAGTCTGTCAGTCAGTCTGTCTCTCTGGTGTAGAGTCTGTCAGTCTGACAGATGCTTTCTGTTTATGTTATTAAAAGGCTCAGCACATTTTTTCTAAATAAACATGCAACTCCTCCAACACATCAACCAGACATCAGAAACAAGCCTGTCCTCCATCACTTCTGTAAATTAATTTAAAGACTCAAGGCGTTTAAGCCAGAGGTCATTTTACAGTCATTTTATAGTTCTGAAACTACTATATCTAGTACTGTCTTCTGTTGTAGATGAGGGTTATAGATTATACTGCTATGACCAGGGTTGTATTCAGTCATATAGATATATACAGTGTAGAACAGTCACGTCAGCTCCAATCACGTCAGCTCCAATCACGTCAGCTCCAATCATGTCAGCTCCAATCATGTCAGCTCCAATCATATCAGCTCCAATCACGTCAGCTCCAATCATATCAGCTCCAATCATGTCAGCTCCAATCATGTCAGCTCCAATCATGTCAGCTCCAATCATGTCAGCTCCAATCATGTCAGCTCCAATCATGTCAGCTCCAATCATATCAGCTCCAATCATGTCAGCTCCAATCATATCAGCTCCAATCATATCAGCTCCAATCATATCAGCTCCAATCATGTCAGCTCCAATCATGTCAGCTCCAATCATGTCAGCTCCAATCATGTCAGCTCCAATCATGTCAGCTCCAATCATGTCAGCTCCAATCATATCAGCTCCAATCATATCAGCTCCAATCATGTCAGCTCCAATCATGTCAGCTCCAATCATATCAGCTCCAATCATGTCAGCTCTAATCATGTCAGCTCCAATCATATCAGCTCCAATCATAAAGAAAAAAGTATTTAACAAGAATATTTCATTCATTCAGATCTAGGTTGTGTTATTTTAGTGTTCCCTTAATTTTTTTGAGCAGTGTATATTTATATATATGGGTTGGAGCAGGGTTAAGGGTCAATGTGTATCCCAGGGTTAAGGGTCAATGTGTATCCCAGGGTGAAGGGTCAATGTGTATCCCAGGGTTAAGGGTCAATGCCATTATAATTCCAGTCAATTCAGGAAGTACACAGGAAAATGTGGAATTGGAATACGGTTTCCTTTCTGAATTGTAATGGAATTGAGCCTGGTGCGTTGTGAATACAGTATAGCCAGGGAGGTCTGGTAGTGGGAGTCTAGCCTGGAACAGCTCTGTGCATAGGGATCTTTAATCCTGTCTCTCCCCAGAGAGATTAGACCTTACAGTCACCCTGGCCTGCAGGGAGCAAATTATACAGGACATTGTCAGGGATCACTACACTGGCAGGCTAGCCGATACTGCAGACTTAAGACCTCCTGGAGCTAATGACATCCACTCAGTGGTGTAAAATACTTAAGTAAAAATACTTTAAAGTACAACTTAAGTAGTTTATTTAGGTATCTGTACTTTACTATTTCTATTTTTGACAACTTTTACTTTTAATTCACTACATTCCTCAAGAAAATAATGTGCTTTTTACCCCATATATTTTCCCTGACACCTAAAAGTACATTTTCGTTACATTTTGACAGGAAAATGGTCTAATTCACACACTTATTAAGATAACATCGCTGGTCATCCATACTGCCTCTGATCTGGAGGACTCACTGAACAGAGAACATCCCTGGTCATCCCTACTGCCTCTGATCTGGAGGACTCACTGAACAGAGAACATCCCTGGTCATCCCTACTGTCTCTGATCTGGAGGACTCACTAAACAGAGAACATCCCTGGTCGTCCCTACTGCCTCTGATCTGGAGGACTCACGAAACAGAGAACATCCCTGGTCATCTCTACTGCCTCTGATCTGGAGGACTCACTAAACAGAGAACAACCCTGGTCATCACTACTGCCTCTGATCTGGAGGACTCACTAAACAGAGAACATCCCTGGTCGTCCCTACTGCCTCTGATCTGGAGGACTCACTAAACAGAGAACATCCCTGGTCGTCCCTACTGCCTCTGATCTGGAGGACTCACTAAACAGAGAACATCCCTGGTCATCCCTACTGCCTCTGATCTGGAGGACTCACTAAACAGAGAACATCCCTGGTCATCCCTACTGCCTCTGATCTGGAGGACTCACGAAACAGAGAACATCCCTGGTCATCCCTACTGCCTCTGATCTGGAGGACTCACTAAACAGAAACGCTTCATTTCTAAATTATATCTGAGTGTTGGAGTGTGCCCCTGCCTATCCGTCAATAAAATAAAATGAGTAAATCATGCCGTCTGGTTTGCTTAATATAATACATTTGAAATTATTTACACTTTTACTTTTGATACTAAAGTATACTTAAAACCCAAATACTTTTAATCAGGTAGTATTTTACTGGGTGACTTTCACTTGAGTCATTTTTAATTAAGGATATCTTTACTTTTACTCAAATATGACAGTTGAGTACTTTTTTACACCACTGCTACAGGCCATTTCCACACAGAATCTGTGATTAGAGGGACAGAGGAGAGAGTGGCAGAGTGGTACTGGGGGCCTAAACCAAAAAAAGGCACGTAATTTATTTTGTACAAACTGAAAGTTGCTGTCTTGGCCCTCCTTTTACCGCCATCGAGCGGTAAATCGCTCATCAATTGAGCAGGGGATTTTAATCCATGACGGCGTAGTGTGTTACTAATGGTTTTCTTTGAGATTGTGGTCACAGCTCTCTTCAGGTCATTGACCAGGTCTTGCCGTGTAGTTCTGGGCTGATCCCTCACCTTCCTCATGATCATTGATGCCCCACGAGGTGAGATCTTGCATGGAGCCACAGACCGAGGGTGATTGACCGTCATCTTGAACTTCCTCCACGTAGGCCCACTAATAATTGCACCAACAGTTGTTGCCTTCTCACCAAGCTGCTTGCCTATTGTCCTGTAGCCCATGCCAGCCTTGTGCAGGTCTTAAATTTTATCTCTGATGTCCTTACACAGCTCTCTGGTCTTGGCCATTGTGGAGAGGTTGGAGTCTGTTTGATTGAGTGTGTGGACAGGTGTCTTTTATACAGGTAACGAGTTCAAACAGGTGCAGTTAATACAGGTAATGAGTGGAGAACAGGAGGGCTTCTTAAAGAAAAACTAACAGGTCTGTGAGAGCTGGAATTCTTACTGGTTGGTAGGTGATCAAATACTTATATGCAATAAATACTTATATGCAATAAAATGCAAATTAATTACTTAAAAATCATACAATGTAATTTTCTGTAATTTTGTTATAGATTCCGTCTCTCACAGTTGAAGTGTACCTATGATAAAAATTACAGACCTCTACATGTTTTGCAAGTAGGAAAACCTGCAAAATCGGCAGTGTATCAAATACTTGTTTTCCCCACTGTATATATATATATACTTACTGTACAAACATATATATATATATATATATATATATATATATATATATATATATATATATATACACACTGTACATACAACCTTATATATACATACATACTGTACATGCAAACATATATACATACATACTGTACATGCAAACATATATATATATATATATATATCTATATATAAATATATATATATATATAAATATATATATCTATACATACATACATACATATATATACATAATTACATAATGTATATACATACATACATACATACATACATACATACATACATACATACATACATACATACATACATACATACACACATACATACACACATACATACATACATACACACATATATACATACACATATATACATACACATATATACACACACATATATACATACATACATACTGTACATACATACATATATACACATACATACTGTACATACATACATACATACACACATATATACATACACATATATATACATACATACATACTGTACATACATACATATATACACATACATACTGTACATACTGTACATACATACATACTGTACGTTGCTTGTGTCTGCTTTTGTTTTCAAAGTCACGCTGTCGTCTTTCAATACATAGAGCGAGCACTGATGCTCATTGTAGTTTCTACCATCGCACCAGTGTGGGTGGGTGGGTGGGTGTGTGTGTGTGTGTGTGTGTGTGTGTGTGTGTGTGTGTGTGTGTGTGTGTGTGTGTGTGTGTGTGTGTGTGTGTGTGTGTGTGTGTGTGTGTGTGTGTGTGAGAGAGCTTGAGAGTACTGCTTTTAATGGAGCAGGGGCTCATTACACTATTGGTTAACTATGATCATATCTACACTACTGGTTAAGTACTAACTTAAATAGCCTAGCTGGGATAGCTAGTACTCTATAGGAACCATAGTTAAATAGCCTAGCTGGGATAGCTAGTACTCTATAGGAACCATAGTTAAATAGCCTAGCTGGAATAGCTAGTACTCTATAGGAATCATAGTTAAATAGCCTAGCTGGGATAGCTAGTACTCTATAGGAATCATAGTTAAATAGCCTAGCTGGGATAGCTAGTGCTCTATAGGAACCATAGTTAAATAGCCTAGCTGGGATAGCTAGTTCTCTATAGGAACCATAGTTAAATAGCCTAGCTGGGATAGCTAGTTCTCTATAGGAACCATAGTTCAATAGCCTAGCTGGGATATCTAGTACTCTATAGGAACCATAGTTAAATAGCCTAGCTGGGATAGCTAGTACTCTATAGGAACCATAGTTAAATAGCCTAGCTGGGATAGCTAGTACTCTATAGGAACCATAGTTAAATAGCCTAGCTGGGATAGCTAGTACTCTATAGGAACCATAGTTAAATAGCCTAGCTGGGATAGCTAGTACTCTATAGGAACCATAGTTAAATAGCCTAGCTGGGATAGCTAGTACTCTATAGGAACCATAGTTAAATAGCCTAGCTGGGATAGCTAGTACTCTATAGGAACCATAGTTAAATAGCCTAGCTGGGATAGCTAGTACTCTATAGGAACCATAGTTAAATAGCCTAGCTGGGATAGCTAGTACTCTATAGGAATCATAGTTAAATAGCCTAGCTGGGATAGCTAGTACTCTATAGGAACCATAGTTAAATAGCCTAGCTGGGATAGCTAGTACTCTATAGGAATCATAGTTAAATAGCCTAGCTGGGATAGCTAGTACTCTATAGGAACCATAGTTAAATAGCCTAGCTGGGATAGCTAGTACTCTATAGGAACCATAGTTAAATAGCCTAGCTGGGATAGCTAGTACTCTATAGGAATCATAGTTAAATAGCCTAGCTGGGATAGCTAGGATAGCTTCCAGTTGAAGCTCGCATCCAGTACAAGACCATGGTGCTTGCCTACGGAGCTGTGAGGGGAACGGCACCGCAGTACCTCCAGGCTCTGATCAGGCCCTACACCCAAGCAAGGGCACTGCGTTCATCCACCTCTGGCCTGCTCGCCTCCCTACCATTGAGGAAGTACAGTTCCCGCTCAGCCCAGTCAAAACTGTTCGCTGCTCTGGCCCCCCAATGGTGGAACAAACTCCCTCACGACGCCAGGACAGCGGAGTCAATCACCACCTTCCGGAGACACCTGAAACCCCACCTCTTCAAGGAATACCTAGGATAGGATAAGTAATCCTTCTCACCACCCCCCCTTAATGATTTAGATGCACTATTGTAAAATGGCTGTTCCACTGGATGTCAGAAGGTGAATTCACCAATTTGTAAGTTGCTCTGGATAAGAGCGTCTGCTAAATGACTTAAATGTAAAATGTATGTAATGGATAGCTAGTACTCTATAGGAACCATAGTTAAATAGTCTAGCTGGGATAGCTAGTACTCTATAGGAACCATAGTTAAATAGCCTAGCTGGGATAGCTAGTACTCTATAGGAACCATAGTTAAATAGCCTAGCTGGGATAGCTAGTACTCTATAGGAACCATAGTTAAATAGCCTAGCTGGGATAGCTAGTACTCTATAGGAACCATAGTTAAATAGCCTAGCTGGGATAGCTAGTTCTCTATAGGAACCATAGTTAAATAGCCTAGCTGGGATAGCTAGTACTCTATAGGAACCATAGTTAAATAGCCTAGCTGGGATAGCTAGTACTCTATAGGAACCATAGTTAAATTAGCTGGGAAGCTAGTACTCGAGAACCTGGGATAGCTAGTTCTCTATAGGAACCATAGTTAAATAGCCTAGCTGGGATAGCTAGTACTCTATAGGAACCATAGTTAAATAGCCTAGCTGGGATAGCTAGTACTCTATAGGAATCATAGTTAAATAGCCTAGCTGGGATAGCTAGTACTCTATAGGAACCATAGTTAAATAGCCTAGCTGGGATAGCTAGTACTCTATAGGAATCATAGTTAAATAGCCTAGCTGGGATAGCTAGTACTCTATAGGAACCATAGTTAAATAGCCTAGCTGGGATAGCTAGTACTCTATAGGAACCATAGTTAAATAGCCTAGCTGGGATAGCTAGTACTCTATAGGAATCATAGTTAAATAGCCTAGCTGGGATAGCTAGGATAGCTTCCAGTTAGGCTCGCATCCGCTACAAGACCATGGTGCTTGCCTACGGAGCTGTGAGGGGAACGGCACCGCAGTACCTCCAGGCTCTGATCAGGCCCTACACCCAAGCAAGGGCACTGCGTTCATCCACCTCTGGCCTGCTCGCCTCCCTACCATTGAGGAAGTACAGTTCCCGCTCAGCCCAGTCAAAACTGTTCGCTGCTCTGGCCCCCCAATGGTGGAACAAACTCCCTCACGACGCCAGGACAGCAGAGTCAATCACCACCTTCCGGAGACACCTGAAACCCCACCTCTTCAAGGAATACCTAGGATAGGATAAGTAATCCTTCTCACCCCCCCTTAATGATTTAGATGCACTATTGTAAAGTGGCTGTTCCACTGGATGTCAGAAGGTGAATTCACCAATTTGTAAGTCGCTCTGGATAAGAGCGTCTGCTAAATGACTTAAATGTAAAATGTATGTAATGGATAGCTAGTACTCTATAGGAACCATAGTTAAATAGCCTAGCTGGGATAGCTAGCTATAGGGATAGCTAGCTGGGATACTAGTCTATAGGAACCATAGTTAAATAGCCTAGCTGGGATAGCTAGTACTCTATAGGAACCATAGTTAAATAGCCTAGCTGGGATAGCTAGTACTCTATAGGAACCATAGTTAAATAGCCTAGCTGGGATAGCTAGTACTCTATAGGAACCATAGTTAAATAGCCTAGCTGGGATAGCTAGTACTCTATAGGAACCATAGTTAAATAGCCTAGCTGGGATAGCTAGTACTCTATAGGAACCATAGTACTCTATAGGAACCAAGTTAAATAGCCTAGCTGGGATAGCTAGTACTCTATAGGAACCATAGTTAAATAGCCTAGCTGGGATAGCTAGTACTCTATAGGAACAATAGTTAAATAGCCTAGCTGGGATAGCTAGTACTCTATAGGAACCATAGTTAAATAGCCTAGCTGGGATAGCTAGTTCTCTATAGGAACCATAGTTAAATAGCCTAGCTGGGATAGCTAGTACTCTATAGGAACCATAGTTAAATAGCCTAGCTGGGATAGCTAGTACTCTATAGGAACCATAGTTAAATAGCCGAGCTGGGATAGCTAGTTCTCTATAGGAACCATAGTTAAATAGCCTAGCTGGGATAGCTAGTACTCTATAGGAACCATAGTTAAATAGCCTAGCTGGGATAGCTAGTACTCTATAGGAACCATAGTTAAATAGCCTAGCTGGGATAGCTAGTTCTCTATAGGAACCATAGTTAAATAGCCTAGCTGGGATAGCTAGTACTCTATAGGAACCATAGTTAAATAGCCTAGCTGGGATAGCTAGTACTCTATAGGAACCATAGTTAAATAGCCTAGCTGGGATAGCTAGTACTCTATAGGAACCATAGTTAAATAGCCTAGCTGGGATAGCTAGTACTCTATAGGAACCATAGTTAAATAGCCTAGCTGGGATAGCTAGTACTCTATAGGAACCATAGAGGTGAAAAGACTGAGACCCCGTTACGGGCGGACAAGGACAGACCTTGACTCACTCACTTCCTGGTCTCAGTGTGTGTGTGTGTGTGTGTGTGTGTGTGTGTGTGTGTGTGTGTGTGTGTGTGTGTGTGTGTGTGTGTGTGTGTGTGTGTGTGTGTGTGTGTGTGTGTGTGTGTGTGGCATGCATATGTGGATGTCCACACCAAGAGAGCAGTGGATTTGAAGTTGAATGGGTTTATCTGGCAGGGTTGCCAATCAGTCAGTGAAAACACTAAGCTATCGTGCAGAAGGACACATTTGATCCTGGCTTTGCTTCGCATGATGCAAAGCTCGTTAGAACACATTTCAAATGTCCGACATAAACAGACAGACAGGCAGGCAAATGCTCAGGACAGGTTATTGTGGAGATGTGGTGTGTGTTGAGTCAGTAACAGAATGAGATGTCTGTCTGTCTGTCTGTCTGTCTGTGTCTCTCAGTGTCTGTTGGTCTGTCTGCCTGTCTGTTGGTCTGTCTGCCTGTCTGTGTCTATTGGTGTCTGTTGGTCTGTCTGTGTCTGTCTGCCTGTCTGTTGGTCTGTCTGTGTCTGTCTGCCTGTCTGTTGGTCTGCCTGTCTGTCTGCCTGTCTGTTGGTCTATCTGTCTGTCTGCCTGTCTGTTGGCCTGTCTGTTGGTCTATCTGTCTGCCTGTCTGTTGGTCAGTCTCTCGGTGTCTGTCGTCCAATCTGAGGAAGACCCGGATGAGAAAGTATGTGAGTTTGTTGTTAAGCCACCCTAGTCCAAGCACCAGTGAAATATTTGCCACATCCACATCTCCTCCACACTCTCCACAGAAACAGGGCTTTGCCCACAGTTGTACCCCTTTTTGTCAGGGTTAGAGGTTCTGAGCCCCTTCTATTCATTCTACTTCTATAGTTACATGTATTCTGTTAAAAAGAAAACGTGTTTTGAGGATTGAAGCAGTGTAACTCATTGTCCCCACCTTGTCCTAGTTATTGTACGTGGCCAATATGCAGACTAAGGATGTCCTCTGATATTTGTGTTTTCTCTTCCTTCTCACAGACTGGTACACGACGGAGAGGAAGCAGGGACACATTTAGGGACAAGAAGTCTATGAACCAGGTAGGAGAGAGACTTCTATCACACTTTCTATCATCTATGAACCAGGTAGGAGAGAGACTTCTATCACACTTTCTATCATCTCTGAACCAGGTAGGTGGCTTCTATTACACATTCTATCATCTCTGAACCAGGTAGGAGAGAGACTTCTATCACACATTCTATCATCTCTGAACCAGGTAGGTGGCTTCCATCACACATTATATCACATAACGCCAATTCGATTTCACAATGAGCGTACCTCTCCCTCATCTTCCTCCTCCCTCTTCCTCCTCACCCTCATCCCTCTTCCTACTCTCTCTTCCTCCTCCCTCCTCACTCTTCCTCTCCCTCTTCCTCTTCCTCTCCCCCTCCTCCCCCTCCTCTCTCCCCTACTCCTCCTCCTCCTCCTCCTCTCCCCCTCCTCCCTCCCCTATTCCTCCTCCTCCCTTCCAACCTACTCCTCCTCCTCCTCTCTCCCTCCTCCCCCTCCTCTCTCCCCTACTCCTCCCCTCCCCTTACTCCTCATCCCCCTCCTCTCTCCCCTATTCCTCCTCCTCCCTTCCAACCTACTCCTCCTCCTCCTCCTCTCTCCCTCCTCCCCCTCCTCTCTCCCCTACTCCTCCCCTCCCCTTACTCCCCTCATCCCCCTCCTCTCTCCCCCTATTCCTCCTCTCCTCCCTTCCAACCTACTCCTCCTCCTCCTCCTCCTCTCTCCCTCCTCCTCCTCCTCTCTCCCTCCTCCTCCTCCTCTCTCCCTCCTCCTCCTCCTCTCTCCCTCCTCCTCCTCCTCTCTCCCTCCTCCCCCTCCTCTCTCCCCTACTCCTCCTCCTCCTCTCTCCCTCCTCCTCCTCCCCTCCCCCTACTCCTCCTCCTCTTCGCAGGAGGACAGTGCAGATCTCAGGTGTCAGCTGCAGTTCTCTAAGGAAGAATCCACCCTCATGCGTAAGAAGATGGCCAAGCTGGGGAAGGAGAAGGACAAGCTAGAGCAGGAGATCCAGCAGTATAAGTCAGTCTACGGGGACGTGGACAGCCCTCTACCCCTGGCAGAGCTTGCAGGCGGTGGGCCCCACAGCACCAGGGAGGCCGAGCTACGGCTCCGACTAAAACTGGTGGAGGAAGAGGCTAATATTCTAGGGAGGAAAATTGTAGAGCTGGAGGTGAGTGGCCCGAGTCTTTTAACCCTGGGTGTGTCTGAAAATGGAACCTTATCCCATTCTAATCCATGTAGTGCCAGAGCCCAGAGCCCTATCCACTACTATAGACCAGAGCCCTATCCACTACTATAGACCAGAGCCCTATCCACTACTATAGACCAGAGCCCTATCCACTACTATAGACCAGAGCCCTATCCACTACTATAGACCAGAGCCCTATCCACTACTATAGACCAGAGCCCTATCCACTACTATAGACCAGAGCCCTATCCACTAGTATAGACCAGAGCTCTATCCACTACTATAGACCAGATCCCTATCCACTATTATAGACCAGAGCCCTATCCACTACTATAGACCAGAGCCCTATCCACTACTATAGACCAGAGCCCTATCCACTACTATAGACCAGAGCCCTACCCAATACTATGGACCAGAGCCCAACCCAATACTATAGACCAGAGCCCTATCCACTACTATAGACCAGAGCCCTATCCACTACTATAGACCAGAGCCCTATCCACTACTATAGACCAGAGCCCTATCCACTACTATAGACCAGAGCCCTATCCACTACTATAGACCAGAGCCCTGTCCACTACTATAGACCAGAGCCCTATCCACTACTATAGACCAGAGCCCTATCCACTACTATAGACCAGAGCCCTATCCACTACTATAGACCAGAGCCCTATCCACTACTATAGACCAGAGCCCTATCCACTACTATAGACCAGAGCCCTATCCACTACTATAGACCAGAGCCCTATCCACTACTATAGACCAGAGCCCTATCCACTACTATAGACCAGAGCCCTGTCCACTACTATAGACCAGAGCCCTATCCACTACTATAGACCAGAGCCCTATCCACTACTATAGACCAGAGCCCTATCCACTACTATAGACCAGAGCCCTATCCACTACTATAGACCAGAGCCCTATCCACTACTATAGACCAGAGCTCTATCCACTTCTATAGACCAGAGCCCTATCCACTACTATAGACCAGAGCCCTACCCAATACTATAGACCAGAGCCCTATCCACTACTATAGACCAGAGCCCTATCCACTACTATAGACCAGAGCCCTATCCGCTACTATAGACCAGAGCCCTATCCACTACTATAGACCAGAGCCCTATCCACTACTATAGACCAGAGCCCTATCCACTACTATAGACCAGAGCCCTATCCACTACTATAGACCAGAGCCCTATCCACTACTATAGACCAGAGCCCTATCCACTACTATAGACCAGAGCCCTATCCACTACTATAGACCAGAGCCCTATCCACTACTATAGACCAGAGCCCTATCCACTACTATAGACCAGAGCCCTATCCACTACTATAGACCAGAGCCCTATCCACTACTATAGACCAGAGCCCTATCCACTACTATAGACCAGAGCCCTATCCACTACTATAGACCAGAGCCCTATCCCACTACTATAGACCAGAGCCCTATCCCACTACTATAGACCAGAGCCCTCTCCACTACTATAGACCAGAGCCCTATCCACTACTATAGACCAGAGCCCTATCCACTACTATAGACTAGAGCCCTATCCACTACTATAGACTAGAGCCCTATCCCACTACTATAGACCAGAGCCCTATCCACTACTATAGACCAGAGCCCTATCCGCTACTATGGACCAGAGCCCCATCCACTACTATAGGTCAAAGTAGTGCAAAGTAGTGCACTATGTAAGGAATTGGGTGCTATTGTCTTTTGTTTTCCCTTCCTGCAGTACTTTGATTTCTTCCTGTAAATGAAGATCGCTTCCTAATCATTATGTTCATTATTATCAGGTGGAGAATCGAGGCCTGAGGGCTGAGAACGACGACATCCGCTGCCAGTACGAGAGGGACTGTTTCGGCCGGGAGCCCTTCAGCAGCATGCCCTCCTCTCCATACGGCGGAGACGCTCTGGAGTCAGCCGGGAGCTGCGGCGCCACCTACAGTTTGTAGAGGAAGAGGCAGAACTTCTACGGCGGTCCATCTCGGAGATCGAGGACCACAACAAGCAGCTGATCTCAGAACTGAACCGCTTCAAGTTCGGCCCGAGAGACGAGGAAGGAGAGGTTGGAGTGATGATGATGAAGTCCGGTAATGGGAGTAACGGAAGCGGTGTGGTGATGATGGAGGAGCTGAAGGCAGCCAGGATGCAGATAAACGAGCTCAGTGGAAAGGTGAGGCAGCATGATGGACTACAGTACCCATAATGCTCTGTGTGAGGCAGCATGATGGACTACAGTACCCATAATGCAGATAAACGAGCACAGTGGAAAGGTGAGGCAGCAAATAATATTTATAGAGCTGTTATCTTCCGAATAAACTCTTAAAGACTTAGTAATATTTTACTTCAATAGCAGTCAATATTAATCGTCATCTTAATTCAGTCTCATCTAAAAGTTGTAAATTCTTAGTTATCTGCACGAACCCTGGCTAACAAGTTGAATCAGCAATACAAAATTGGGTTTAATTATTTATTTACTAAATACCTAACTAATCACACAGAATTACACATACACATATTTAAATCATAACTTGATTACAAATTACGTCATAAAGGAAACCGTCCCTAGTGGGCGGAACAGATATGACGGCTTGTTACACAAAAGAAAAGGGGCGGGGTTGAGTGAAAGAGCGGGAAGACTGAGGGACAAAGGGAAAAGCTGTGCTATCGTAAATACAGTATCTTATGCATTCTAAATTACCGCACATTTGGAAAAGAAAAATGCAATAAATATTTAGTCTGAGCTGTGCTTCAGTAGGTTGGTGGTAGATGGAAGGCCGTGTTGCCAAACCGAGTCCTTTGTCCTTTGAAGAATGTCTCAGCTGGTAAATTGAATACGTTGTGGTAAAGTCGTTGTGTGGTAGACGGGATACTCTGTCTGTTCCTTCCTAACCCTTATATAAGAAGGGAGAGGAGGGAGTGTTTGAAAAGTTTTATAGCCGATGTCCCTTCACAGGGGCGGGCCACTGATTGAGCAGAGCCCTATCTTATGAAAACCCAAATCTCACATTTTAGAAGCTAAAATCACATTTCATCCCATCACAAATAATTTCATATTCAAACATATAAATTGAACAACAATTCCATGTGAATCCGATAACTCTGATGTGTAGACTTTCCACTGTAGAGTTTATGTCATCTTATCAGTGATGTCTCAGATGACAACCAAACTGACATCATATTCATTAAGTACCACCACATATGTTCCATTGGTCGGATTACCAGAATATAGTTCATTTCCCCCCACCTACTGATGTTCCCAGAATCTCTATGTTAACCAAGGGGTTTTGCAAATGTAACATCAGTAGGGTAGAGAGAGGAAAAAGGGGGAAAGAGGTATTTATGACTGTCATAAACCTACCCCAAGGCCAAAGTCATGACAGTACCCATAATGCTCTATGATTGTATCTGATTTTATCTTATGTTGCTTCCTAAATGGCACTTTTCCCTTTATAGTGCATTACTGTTGACCCAAGCCCTTTGGGTTCTGGTAAGAAGGTGTGCACTATAAAAGGAATAGCGTGCCATTCGCTATCATAATGTTGACTTGCCTCTGAAGCTGTCATAATGTTGACTTGCCTCTGAAGCTATCATAATGTTGACTTGTCTCTGAAGCTATCATAATGTTGACTTGCCTCTGAAGCTATCATAATGTTGACTTGTCTCTGAAGCTATCATAATGTTGACTTGTCTCTGAAGCTATCATAATGTTGACTTGTCTCTGAAGCTATCATAATGTTGACTTGTCTCTGAAGCTATCATAATGTTGACTTGTCTCTGAAGCTATCATAATGTTGACTTGCCTCTGAAGCTTTCATAATGTTGACTTGTCTCTGAAACTATCATAATGTTGACTTGTCTCTGAAGCTATCATAATGTTGACTTGTCTCTAAAGCTTTCATAATGTTGACTTGTCTCTGAAGCTATCATAATGTTGACTTGTCTCTGAAGCTTTCATAATGTTGACTTGTCTCTGAAGCTATCATAATGTTGACTTGTCTCTAAAGCTTTCATAATGTTGACTTGTCTCTGAAGCTAACATAATGTTGACTTGTCTCTGAAGCTATCATAATGTTGACTTGTCTCTGAAGCTATCATAATGTTGACTTGTCTCTGAAGCTTTCATAATGTTGACTTGTCTCTGAAGCTATCATAATGTTGACTTGCCTCTGAAGCGTTCATAATGTTGACTTGTCTCTGAAGCTAACATAATGTTGACTTGTCTCTGAAGCTTTCATAATGTTGACTTGTCTCTGAAGCTTTCATAATGTTGACTTGTCTCTGAAGCTATCATAATGTTGACTTGTCTCTGAAGCTTTCATAATGTTGACTTGTCTCTGAAGCTTTCATAATGTTGACTTGTCTCTGAAGCTTTCATAATGTTGACTTGTCTCTGAAGCTTTCATAATGTTGACTTGTCTCTGAAGCTTTCATAATGTTGACTTGTCTCTGAAGCTTTCATAATGTTGACTTGTCTCTGAAGCTATCATAATGTTGACTTGTCTCTGAAGCTATCATAATGTTGACTTGTCTCTGAAGCTATCATAATGTTGACTAGTCTCTGAAGCTTTCATAATGTTGACTTGTCTCTGAAGCTATTATAATGTTGACTTATCTCTGAAGCTAAAATAATGTTGACTTGTCTCTGAAGCTATCATAATGTTGACTTGTCTCTGAAGCTATCATAATGTTGACTTGTCTCTGAAGCTATCATAATGTTGACTTGTCTCTGAAGCTTTCATAATGTTGACTTGTCTCTGAAGCTAACATAATGTTGACTTGTCTCTGAAGCTTTCATAATGTTGACTTGTCTCTGAAGCTAACATAATGTTGACTTGTCTCTGAAGCTTTCATAATGTTGACTTGTCTCTGAAGCTAACATAATGTTGACTTGTCTCTGAAGCTTTCATAATGTTGACTTGTCTCTGAAGCTAACATAATGTTGACTTGTCTCTGAAGCTTTCATAATGTTGACTTGTCTCTGAAGCTTTCATAATGTTGACTTGTCTCTGAAGCTAACATAATGTTGACTTGTCTCTGAAGCTTTCATAGTGTTGACTTGTCTCTGAAGCTAACATAATGTTGACTTGTCTCTGAAGCTTTCATAATGTTGACTTGTCTCTGAAGCTTTCATAATGTTGACTTGTCTCTGAAGCTTTTATAATGTTGACTTGTCTCTGAAGCTTTCATAATGTTGACTTTTCTCTGAAGCTTTCATAATGTTGACTTGTCTCTGAAGCGTTCATAATGTTGACTTGTCTCTGAAGCTTTCATAATGTTGACTTGTCTCTGAAGCTATCATAATGTTGACTTGCCTCTGAAGCGTTCATAATGTTGACTTGTCTCTGAAGCTAACATAATGTTGACTTGTCTCTGAAGCTTTCATAATGTTGACTTGTCTCTGAAGCTTTCATAATGTTGACTTGTCTCTGAAGCTATCATAATGTTGACTTGTCTCTGAAGCTTTCATAATGTTGACTTGTCTCTGAAGCTTTCATAATGTTGACTTGTCTCTGAAGCTTTCATAATGTTGACTTGTCTCTGAAGCTTTCATAATGTTGACTTGTCTCTGAAGCTTTCATAATGTTGACTTGTCTCTGAAGCTTTCATAATGTTGACTTGTCTCTGAAGCTATCATAATGTTGACTTGTCTCTGAAGCTATCATAATGTTGACTTGTCTCTGAAGCTTTCATAATGTTGACTAGTCTCTGAAGCTTTCATAATGTTGACTTGTCTCTGAAGCTATCATAATGTTGACTTGTCTCTGAAGCTAACATAATGTTGACTTGTCTCTGAAGCTATCATAATGTTGACTTGTCTCTGAAGCTATCATAATGTTGACTTGTCTCTGAAGCTATCATAATGTTGACTTGTCTCTGAAGCTTTCATAATGTTGACTTGTCTCTGAAGCTAACATAATGTTGACTTGTCTCTGAAGCTTTCATAATGTTGACTTGTCTCTGAAGCTAACATAATGTTGACTTGTCTCTGAAGCTTTCATAATGTTGACTTGTCTCTGAAGCTAACATAATGTTGACTTGTCTCTGAAGCTTTCATAATGTTGACTTGTCTCTGAAGCTAACATAATGTTGACTTGTCTCTGAAGCTTTCATATAATGTTGACTTGTCTCTGAAGCTAACATAACGTTGACTTGTCTCTGAAGCTTTCATAATGTTGACTTGTCTCTGAAGCTTTCATAATGTTGACTTGTCTCTGAAGCTTTTATAATGTTGACTTGTCTCTGAAGCTTTCATAATGTTGACTTGTCTCTGAAGCTTTCATAATGTTGACTTGTCTCTGAAGCTTTCATAATGTTGACTTGTCTTTGAAGCTTTCATAATGGTGTCTTGTCTCTGAAGCTTTCATAATGTTGACTTGTCTCTGAAGCTTTCATAATGTTGACTTGTCTCTGAAGCTTTCATAATGTTGACTTGTCTCTGAAGCTTTCATAATGTTGTCTTGTCTCTGAAGCTTTCATAATGTTGACTTGTCTCTGAAGCTAACATAATGTTGTCTTCTCTCTGAAGTTAACATAATGTTGTCTTCTTTCTGAAGTTAACATAATGTCGTCTTCTCTCTGAAGCTAACATAATGTTGTCTTCTCTCTGAAGTTAACATAACGTTGTCTTCTCTCTGAAGCTAACATAATGTTGTCTTCTCTCTGAAGTTAACATAATGTTGTCTTCTCTCTGAAGCTAACATAATGTTGTCTTCTCTCTGAAGTTAACATAACGGTGTCTTCTCTCTGAAGCTAACATAACGTTGTCTTCTCTGAAGCTAACATATTGTGGACTTGTCTCCTTCCCCATCCAGGTGATGAAGCTGCAGTATGAGAACAGAGTCCTGATGTCCACCGTTCAGCGCTGTGACCTGGCCCAACACCTGGGCCTCCGCACCGGCTCCCCACGGGACAGCGATGCAGACAGCGACACCGGCCGCCGAGACTCCGCAGAGGAGGAAGAGACTGGGAGGCTCCTCCTTCTACACCCCAAGAGGGAGGGGCCTGTCGGTGGCGAGAGCGACTCGGAGGACCTCTTTGAGAAGACCACCACAACCTCTGGGTTTGGAAGTCACAAGCCCTCGGACGAGCTCAGCGGGCTCAGCGCCACCGAACTATCTAATCGTAGGCGAGAAGACCGTGAGACGTTCACGAATGTCAAACGAGAAGCAGAGCGCCTTGGGAAGACCGTAGATCGTCTCATTAGCGACACGGAAAGTCTGATCTATGACGGAAAGATTTTAATAACAGGAGGGGACAGTTTGAGTCTGGCTCTGGAGGGCATTAAAGAAGACACCACCCGCCTACCCGATCCCAAACCAGACTCACAGCTCCTGGACACTATCAACACTCGTATGAAGGCCTTCCGCACAGAGCTCCATATCTTCATGGAGAAGGTGGATCACCTGGGAGAGGGCCTGAGGGAGAGAGGAAGTGACCGGGATCGGGGAGATGACCTGTCACCCTTGCCCAACCTCACTGAGTCTAGTAGCTTCCTGTCTGGGATCACCTCCATGTCACGAGACTCGCCCATCGGCACCCTGGGACGCGACCTGGTCACAGATTTCCAGGTAAGGAATGGGATAAAACCCCTCCGAATTTTGACCTATATCTGTCTCTATCCAGAAGTGCGGCCGAAATGGCACCCTATTCACTATTTAGTGCTCTACCTTTGACCAGAGACTTCAGGCTTACTTTACTTCACAATGATTATCAGATATATATATTTTTTAATTCAACCTTTATTTAACTAGGCAAGTCAGTTAAGAATAAATTCTTATTTACAAAGACGGCCTACCCCTGCCAAACCCGGACAACGCTGGGCCAATTGTGCACCGCCCTATGGGACTCCCAATCAAGGCCTGGATGTGATGCAGCCTGGAATCGAACCAGGGTCTGTAGTGACGCCTCTAGCACTGAGATGCCTTAGACCGCTGAACCAGGGTCTGTAGTGACGCCTTAGACCGCTGAACCAGGGTCTGTAGTGACGCCTCTAGCACTGAGATGCAGTGTCTTAGACCTCTGAACCAGGGTCTGTAGTGACACTTCTAGCACTGAGATGCCTTAGACCGCTGAACCAGGGTCTGTAGTGACGCCTCTAACACTGAGATGCAGTGTCTTAGACCTCTGAACCAGGATCTGTAGTGACTCCTCTAGTACTGAGATGCAGTGTCTTAGACCGCTGAACCAGGGTCTGTAGGGACGCCTCTAGCACTGAGATGCAGTGCCTTAGACCGCTGAACCAGGGTCTGTAGTGACGCCTCTAGCACTGAGATGCAGTGCCTTAGACCGCTGAACCAGGGTCTGTAGGGACGCCTCTAGCACTGAGATGCAGTGCCTTAGACCGCTGAACCAGGGTCTGTAGTGACGCCTTAGACCGCTGAACCAGGGTCTGTAGTGACTCCTCTAACACTGAGAAGCAGTGTCTTAGACCTCTGAACCAGGGTCTGTAGTGACGCCTCTAGCACTGAGATGCAGTGTCTTAGACCTCTGAACCAGGGTCTGTAGTGACTCCTCTAGCACTGAGATGCAGTGTCTTAGACCACTGAACCAGGGTCTGTAGTGACTCCTCCAGCACTGAGATGCAGTGTCTTAGACCTCTGAACCAGGGTCTGTAGTGACTCCTCTAGCACTGAGATGCAGTGTCTTAGACCACTGAACCAGGGTCTGTAGTGACTCCTCTAGCACTGAGATAAAGTGTCTTAGACCGCTGAACCAGGGTCTGTAGGGACGCCTCTAGCACTGAGATGCAGTGCCTTAGACCGCTGAACCAGGGTCTGTAGTGACGCCTTAGACCGCTGAACCAGGGTCTGTAGTGACGCTTCTAGCACTGAGATGCTTTAGACCGCTGAACCAGGGTCTGTAGTGACTCCTCTAGCACTGAGATGCTTTAGACCGCTGAACCAGGGTCTGTAGTGACGCCTCTAGCACTGAGATGCAGTGTCTTAGACCGCTGAACCAGGGTCTGTAGTGACGCCTCTAGCACTGAGATGCAGTGTCTTAGACCGCTGAACCAGGGTCTGTAGGTACGTCTCTAGCACTGAGATGCAGTGTCTTAGACCGCTGAACCAGGGTCTGTAGTGACGCCTCTAGCACTGAGATGCAGTGTCTTAGACCGCTGAACCAGGGTCTGTAGTGACACCTCCAGCACTGAGATGCAGTGTCTTAGACCTCTGAACCAGGGTCTGTAGTGACGCCTCTAGCACTGAGATGCAGTGTCTTAGACCGCTGAACCAGGGTCTGTAGTGACGCCTCTAGCACTGAGATGCAGTGTCTTAGACCGCTGAACCAGGGTCTGTAGTGACTCCTCTAACACTGAGATGCAGTGTCTTAGACCGCTGAACCAGGGTCTGTAGGTACGTCTCTAACACTGAGATGCAGTGTCTTAGACCGCTGAACCAGGGTCTGTAGTGACGCCTCCAGCACTGAGATGCAGTGTCTTAGACCTCTGAACCAGGGTCTGTAGTGACGCCTCTAGCACTGAGATGCAGTGTCTTAGACCCCTGAACCAGGGTCTGTAGGGACGCCTCTAGCACTGAGATGCAGTGTCTTAGACCGCTGAACCAGGGTCTGTAGTGACGCCTCTAACACTGAGATGCAGTGTCTTAGACCTCTGAACCAGGGTCTGTAGTGACGCCTCTAACACTGAGATGCAGTGTCTTAGACCTCTGAACCAGGGTCTGTAGTGACGCCTCTAACACTGAGATGCAGTGTCTTTCACCATCGAGTGCCCCTTTCACCATCTAGTGCACCTTTCACCAGAGCCTTCAGGATTGACTTTCCTTGGCTTCATCCCTTGGCTCCTATAAGGAGAATGGGCCATTGACGAATGCTGCATCACATCCAGGCCGTGATTGGGAGTCCCATAGAGCGGCATACAATTGGCCCAGCGTCGTCCGGATTTGGCCCGGGGTAGGCCGTTATTGTAAATAATAATTTGTTCTTAATTAACTGACTTGCCTAAATAAAGGTAAAAACAAAATCTCACTCGGTTCGGGCTGGTAGCACTAGTTAAAAGCCCTATGGGCCCTGGTCCTAAGTAGTGTCCTACATAGGGAATAGGGTGCCATTTGGGTTGCATTGCTGTCTGTACTGTATGTTACCTTGTGTGTCTCCTTGCTACATCTAGACATCAACCCCCTTGCTGCATCAATCAGTTATCAATCAGTTATCAATCAGTTAGTATGTCTTATCAATCAGTTAGTATGTCTTATCAATCAGTTAGTATGTCTTATCAATAAGTTCAAGAATGCCTGTAGCGGCAAGTAGTCATTCCGGAAAACAGAGTTAAAACGATTTTGATATTATTTCATGACATTCTGATTTATACATTAAGACATTATGAAACAAAACAACAAGGACGTTCTGATATATGCATTATGACACCAGGAAACAAATAGAAATGTTGAAGTAATGAATCTGTCAGACAGAGAACAACGTGACTTTAAACAGCAGTGAGGAATAGGCACCCTACTCAGTGTATAGGGCACTACTTTGGACCAGAGTTCTATAGAACCCTGTTCACTAATAGGGCACTACTTTGGACCAGAGCCGTGTGGGTGAATTGGATGCCATTTCAGACACAGTGCAGATTCACGGTGTAAAACCTCAAGGGGAGTCTGTGTAAATGGTACAGTCCATTATTACTGGATGTAAACAGTATAAAACCCCAAGGGGAGTCTGTGTAAATGGTACAGTCCATTATTACTGGATGTAAACAGTGTAAAACCTCAAGAGGAGTCTGTGTAAATGGTACAGTCCATTATTACTGGATGTAAACAGTATAAAACCCCAAGGGGAGTCTGTGTAAATGGTACAGTCCATTACTACTGGATGTAAACAGTATAAAACCCCAAGGGGAGTCTGTGTAAATGGTACAGTCCATTATTACTGGATGTAAACAGTATAAAACCCCAAGGGGAGTCTGTGTAAATCGTACAGTCCATTACTACTGGATGTAAACAGTATAAAACCCCAAGGAGAGTCTGTGTAAATGGTACAGTCCATTACTACTGGATGTAAACAGTATAAAACCCCAAGGGGAGTCTGTGTAAATGGTACAGTCCATTACTACTGGATGTAAACAGTATAAAACCCCAAGGGGAGTCTGTGTAAATGGTACAGTCCATTACTACTGGATGTAAACAGTATAAAACCCCAAGGGGAGTCTGTATAAATGGTAGAGTCCATTACTAATGGATGTAAACGGTATAAAACCCCAAGGGGAGTCTGTGTAAATGGTACAGTCCATTGCTACTGGATGTAAACAGTATAAAACCCCAAGGGGAGTCTGTGTAAATGGTACAGTCCATTACTACTGGATGTAAACAGGATAAAACCCCAAGGGGAGTCTGTGTAAATGGTACAGTCCATTATTACTGGATGTAAACAGTATAAAACCCCAAGGGGAGTCTGTGTAAATGGTAGAGTCCATTACTAATGGATGTAAACGGTATAAAACCCCAAGGGGAGTCTGTGTAAATGGTACAGTCCATTGCTACTGGATGTAAACAGTATAAAACCCCAAGGGGAGTCTGTGTAAATGGTACAGTCCATTACTACTGGATGTAAACAGGATAAAACCCCAAGGGGAGTCTGTGTAAATGGTACAGTCCATTATTACTGGATGTAAACAGTATAAAACCCCAAGGGGAGTCTGTGTAAATGGTACAGTCCATTACTACTGGATGTAAACAGTATAAAACCCCAAGGGGAGTCTGTGTAAATGGTACAGTCCATTACTACTGGATGTAAACAGTATAAAACCCCAAGGGGAGTCTGTATAAATGGTAGAGTCCATTACTAATGGATGTAAACGGTATAAAATCCCAAGGGGAGTCTGTGTAAATGGTACAGTCCATTGCTACTGGATGTAAACAGTATAAAACTCACTCAAGTGAGCAGTCATTAGTAGAGCCATTCCCAGCCTCTAAATGTGATGCTAATGTAGCGTAGCGTGTCAAATACACAAAACCATTCATTATAGCCAGCGTGGGCTTGCTTCTGAAATGGCACCCTATTCCCCGTGTAAATGCACTAGATTTGACCAGAGCCAATCAGACACCGGTCAAAAGAAGTGCACTATATAGGGAATAGGGTGTCATTTGAGACAGAGAACCATGTCTGGACAGCTTTATCAGAAGACTACCCACTCAGAACACAAGTCATGTTTATTTTAAGCTTCCTTTCACATTGGTCCCAGGTTCAAACACACTATGTGAGACAAAAACAAAACAAACGGCCCACTACACCCCTACATGTCCCGTCTACAGTCCACAGAGCCCCCCTGTTTGAACGCACAACACTTGATGAGTAAAGACCAGCAGGAACCAAGCAGAGATGGTGACACCTTATTTGGTAGCCCAATTCATATATATATATATATATATATTTTTTTTATTCACACTAATTGGTATTTTGACCAATCAGAAAATATCTGGTGTGAAAAGATCAAATGTGATTGGTGAGAACACCAATTAGTGTGAGAAAAAAATATCAGAATTTGTCTGCCTGTATTAACAGGGTACTTTAGGCCAATGTTACCCATCCATTGCTTGGGGTTCCTAGCCCAGTACTAATAATCATGGTGATTAGCTGTTTAGTTGAATCAGGTGTGTTAGTGCTGGGCTTGAACACACTTGGTGTCCTCAGAGACGGACTGAGAAACACAGGACAACCAAACGAACAGCAGAGGGGCCACAGCAGCGCCTGTCCCACCTTGAGCCACCCGGCTCAGCCACACAGCACCACCACCCCCCCTTCCCTCGTCCCCATTCACCATCCCTCACACCCTCGCTTTCAGAGCTGCGTCCGTATACCCATACGCACATGCACCCTACCCCCGAAATGGCAACCTGCCGACTTGATCCATCGCCCACATGCAGATGCCTGCTTCAACTCGGTGGGAGGGGCAGCTTCTTCCATATGGCTTTTTCCCACACAGTGGATCAAGCAATCAAATCAACCAATCAATTAATCAATCGAAGTCAGAATTAGGAGTTGCCTGTGGAAGAACCTTGCCGGTATCTTCGCCTTCCGTCCGCTGCGTTGCCCTCCACCACTGGTACGTCTGTTTAAGAAAGCATGTTAATAAACAGTTTGCTCTTTACGCCACGATTGGGCCTTTTGGAATTATTCAATGAATACATTTTTTTTTTTTTTTACAAAAAAAATCTTAATTCTTTTTTTGAAATTGGATAGGGATAATACCTGTAGAATCCTCATTATGGTTAGGGTGGGTGGAGCATACTGTTACTGAACTAACAGCTACTACTAACAAACATTCTCACAAGCATGAAGGACATGGTTTGCCTTCTACTCAAAGAAAACAAGAAAGTTAAAGTCATGTAGAATGATAAAGTCTAATGAAGAGTCACGTTTAACAGTGTAAAACAGTTAAAAGTCTAACGTGAAAAATAACGGCATTGCACGTGTGTAGAGTTGTTTTTTGCTACTGCATGGCTGGTTGTATGCTAGCTAAACTCTGTAGTCTGCTGTAGTCTGCTGTGGTGTCTATCTATGGTTGGTGTGCTAGCTAAGCTATCTGCAGTCTGTTGTGGTGTCTATGGTTGGAATGCTAGCTAAGCTATCTGTAGTCTGCTGTGGTGTCTATCTATGGTTGGTGTGCTAGCTAAGCTATCTGCAGTCTGTTGTGGTGTCTATGGTTGGAATGCTAGCTAAGCTATCTGTAGCCTGCTGTGGTATCTATCTATGGTTGGTGTGCTAGCTAAGCTATCTGTAGTCTGCTGTGGTCTCTATCTATGGTTGGTGTGCTAGCTAAGCTATCTGCAGTCTGTTGTGGTGTCTATGGTTGGAATGCTAGCTAAGCTATCTGTAGCCTGCTGTGGTATCTATCTATGGTTGGAATGCTAGCTAAGCTATCTGTAGTCTGCTTTGGTGTCTATCTATGTCTGGTGTGCTAGCTAAGCTATCTGTAGTCTGCTTTGGTGTCTATCTATGTCTGGTGTGCTAGCTAAGCTATCTGTAGTCTGCTTTGGTGTCTATCTATGTCTGGTGTGCTAGCTAAGCTATCTGTAGTCTGCTTTGGTGTCTATCTATGGTTGGTGTGCTAGCTAAGCTATCTGCAGTCTGTTGTGGTGTCTATGGTTGGTGTGCTTGCTAAGCTATCTGCAGTCTGCTGTGGTATCTATCTATGGTTGGTGTGCTAGCTAAGCTGTCTGCTGTGGTATCTATCTATGGTTGGAATGCTAGCTAAGCTATCTGCAGTTTGCTGTGGTGTCTATGGTTGGAATGCTAGCGAAGCTATCTATCTATGGTTGGAATGCTAGCTAAGCTATCTGTAGTTTGCTTTGGTATCTATCTATGGTTGGAGTGCTAGCTAAGCTATCTGCAAACTGCTGTGGTAACAGCTGTGTTTGGAGTCGTGTATCCCTCATTGCATGCGCTTCATAAACAGTGTTTTTGCATTCCCCCCCGATCCCTCTCTTTTCTCCTCCCTCCGTCCTTCAGATGTTTCAACCCATCATGTTGTTCATCCTCGTTCTAGTCCTCTTCTCGTCTCTCTCGTACGCCGTGGTCTTTAAGTTGGTCTTTCTCTTTGTGCTTTTCTTCATTCTCTAGCCTGTTCCGTCAGTCTGTTCTCTTTTAGTTTTCATATTTTTGCACCTTGGCTTTATCTTCTTTATCCATTTATTTTTTTTATTTTTTTATTCCTTCCTCTGTTTGTTCGTGGTCATTCATCTCTGTTTGTTCACCCACCAATCCACTTCATGCATTTCTACTCCCTCCACCCCCTGACCCCTGACCCCCACCCCTCAGTCACGGTCCGGTGTGAGGGATGAGCTGGAGTGGCGTCTAGGACAGGAGCGAGCCGTGGAGACCCAGGGCCAGAGCCAGGAGGGTCTTCCTCAGGGCCCGGCCCAGAACAGGGGAGCCATCCTGGGACACACTAGATACCACAGACCCCTCCTGGCTTCTTTAAGACTGGAGGTCAGTGCCTCTTCCATCTCTCTACATCCCTGTCTTTTACCACCTACTGTAGGACTGATCATACCATGCTACTGTAGGACTGACTAAGAACAGACAGACAATCAAATCAAATTGTATTAGTCACATGCGCAGAAATACAACAGGTGTAGACCTCACAGTGAAATGCTGAATACAACAGGTGTAGTAGACCTCACAGTGAAATGCTGAATACAACAGGTGTAGTAGACCTCACAGTGAAATGCTGAATACAACAGGTGTAGTAGACCTTACAGTGAAATGCTGAATACAACAGGTGTAGTAGACCTCACAGTGAAATGCTGAATACAACAGGTTTAGACCTTACGGTGAAAAGATGAATACAACAGGTGTAGTAGACCTTACAGTGAAATGCTGAATACAACAGGTTTAGACCTTACAGTGAAATGCTGAATACAACAGGTGTAGTAGACCTTACAGTGAAAGGCTTACTTACAAGCCCTGAAACCGACAATGCAGTTTTAAGAAAACAACAAATAATTAAAGAATACCTAGGATAGGATAAGTAATCCTTCTCACCCCCCCCCCCTCCCCCTTAATGATTTAGATGCACTATTGTAAAGTGGCTGTTCCACTGGATGTCAGAAGGTGAATTCACCAATTTGTAAGTCGCTCTGGATAAGAGCGTCTGCTAAATGACTTAAATGTAAATGTAAATGTAAAGAACAGCAGTAAAATAACAATAGCGAGGCTATATACAGGGGGTACCGGTACAGAGTCAATGTGGAGGCTATATACAGGGGGTACCGGTACAGAGTCAATGTGGAGGCTATATACAGGGGGTACCGGTACAGAGTCAATGTGGAGGCTATATACAGGGGGTACCGGTACAGAGTCAATGTGGAGGCTATATACAGGGGGTACCGGTACAGAGTCAATGTGGAGGCTATATACAGGGGGTACCGGTACAGAGTCAATGTGGAGGCTATATACAGGGGGTACCAGTACAGAGTCAATGTGGAGGCTATATACAGGGGGTACCGGTACAGAGTCAATGTGGAGACTATATACAGGGGGTACCGGTACAGAGTCAATGTGGAGGCTATATACAGGGGGTACCGGTACAGAGTCAATGTGGAGGCTATATACAGGGGTACCGGTACAGAGTCAATGTGGAGGCTATATACAGGGGGTTCCGGTACAGAGTCAATGTGGAGGCTATATACAGGGGGTACCGGTACAGAGTCAATGTGGAGGCTATATACAGGGGGTACCGGTACAGAGTCAACGTGGACAATTATTTGGGGTTTTCTTTGACACCGCCTGGTATAGAGGTCCTGGATGGCAGGAAGCTTGGCCCCAGAGATGTACTGGGCTGTACGCACTACCCTCTGTAGTGCCTTGCGGTCAGAGACCAAGCAGTTGCCATACCAAGCAGTGATGGAACCAGTCAGGATGCTCTCAATGGTGTAGCTGTAGAACCTTTTGAGGATCTGAGGACCCATGCCAAATCTTTTCAGTCTCCTGTGGGGGAATAGGTTTTGTCGTGCCCTCTTCACGACAGTCTTGGTGTGCTTGGACCATGTTAGTTTGTTGGTGATGTGGATACCAAGGAACTGAAGCTCTCAACCTGCTCCACTACAGCCCCGTTGATGAGGATGGGGGAGTTTTCGGTCCTCCTTTTCCTGTAGTCCCCAATCATCTCCTTAGTCTTGATCACGTTCAGAGGTTGTTGTCCAGGCACTATACGGCCAGGTCTCTGACCTCCTCCCTATATGCTGTCTCATCGTTGTTGGTGATCAGGCCTACCACTGTTGTGTCATCGGCAAACTTAATGATGGTGTTAGAGTTGTGCCTGGCCATGCAGTCATGAGTGAACACAGAGTACAGAGGGGATTGAGAACGCACCCCTGAGGGGCCCCTGTGTTAACGATCAGCGTGGCAGATGTGTTGTTACCTACCCTTTCCACCTGGGGCGGCCCATGAGGAAGTCCAGGATCCAGTTGCAGAGGGAGGTGTTTAGTCCCAGGATCCTTAGCTTAGTGATGAGCTTTGAGGGCACTATGGTGTTGAATGCTGAGCTGTAGTCCTTGTGTCCAGGTATGAAAGGGATGTGTGGGGTGCAATAAAGATTGCATGATCTGTTGGGGCTGTATTGACATTGGAGTGGGTCTAGGGTTTCTGGGAAAATGGTGATTTGAGCCATGACCAGCCTTTCAAAGCATGGTGGCCTGCTTGAAACATGTGGTGGCCTGCTTGAAACATGTTGGTATTATAGACTCAGACAGGGAGAGGTTGGAAATGTCAGTGAAGACACTTGCCAGTTGGTCAGTGCATGCTCGCAGTACACATCCTAGTAATCCGTCTGGCCCTGCGGCCTTGTGAATGTTGACCTGTCTAAAGGTCTTACTCACATCGGCTGCGGAGAGCTTGATCACACAGTTATCCGGAACAGCTGGTGCTCTCATGCATGTGTCAGTGTTACTTGCCTCAAAGCGAGCATAGAAGTAATTTAGCTCATCTGGTAGGCTCCTGTCACTGGGCAGCTCTCGGCTGTGCTTCCCTTTGTAGTCTAATAGTTTGCAAGCTCTGCCACATCCGACGAGCATCAGAGCTGGTGTTGGACGATTCAATCTTAGCCCTGTATTGACGCTTTGCCTGTTTGATGGTTCATCAGAGGGCATAGCCGGATTTCTTATAATCCTCCGGTTTAGAGTCCAGCTCCTTGAAAGTGGTAGCTCTACTATTTAGCTCAGTGCGGATGTTGCCTGTAGTCCATGGCTTCTGGTTGGAGTATGTACGTAGTCACTGTTGGGAAGACGTCATCAATGCACTTATGGATGAAGCCAGTGACTGATGTGGTGTACTCCTCAATGCCATCGGAAGTGTCCTGGAACATAATCCAGTCTGTGCTAGCAAAACAGTCCTGTATCTTAGCATCTGCTTCATCTGACCACTGATCACTGCTGCTTCCTGCTTTAATTTTTGCTTGTATGCAGGACTCAGGTGGATAGAATTATGCTCAGATTGCTCATGTTGTCGTTCCACTCGGTGAAACATAAAATAATACAGTTTATAATGTCCTGTTGGTAGGATATACGTGCATTTAGCTCGTCCAATTTATTTTCCAGCATTGGCCAGTAGTACGGATGAAAAGGGCAGATTTGCCACAAAGTCAGGCACCCCGATCTCTTTCTCCTGTGAATGACGGGGATGAGGGCCTATTTGGGTGTCTGGAGTAAATCCCTCTCGTCCGACTCATTAAAGAAACATTTTTCGTCCTATTCAAGGTGAGTAATCGCTGCTCTGATTTCCAGAAGCTCTGTTCAAAATTGCACAGTTGGTTAAGAGCCCATAAAACGGCAGCCATCCTCTCCGGCACCATAGATCACACCTTGCTACTGTAGGACTAACTAAGGACAGACCAGAGTATGTGAGTGGAGCTGGAGTGGAGCCCAATTTGACTGGAGTGCGGAGCGAGTTTCCCAAAGGCCAATTTCCCAAAGGCTGGAGCATCGGCCTTCTCGCCCACTCCAATTTCGCTCCAGTAGGGCTCACTTCACGAGCTCAGGGCATGCCCGGCCCAGCATGCATTTGTAGTCTACTTGTGTGCTGCTTATAGCCCCTTGCTTTAGCTTCTGTCATGGAAATTCGCAAAATATTTTCATAAAGAAATGTATTAAACACTAAATCAAGGTGACTTATAAGGATGAAGAGAGAGAGGAGGTGCAGTGATGTAGTGTAAAGAATCTGAAAGCATGATGTGTACTAGGTGCACATGCTAACAGAAAGGAAACGAGGTGGGTACGCTAGTTAAGTGTGTCATGCTAACAGAAAGGAAACGAGGTGGGTACGCTAGTTAAGTGTGTCATGCTAACAGAAAGGAAACGAGGTGGGTGCGCTAGTTAAGTGTGTCATGCTAACAGAAAGGAAACGAGGTGGGTACGCTAGTTAAGTGTGTCACGCTAACAGAAAGGAAACGAGGTGGGTACGCTAGTTAAGTGTGTCATGCTAACAGAAAGGAAACGAGGTGGGTACGCTAGATAAGTGTGTCATGCTAACAGAAAGGAAATGAGGTGGGTACGCAAGTTAAGTGTGTCATTAAAGAATCTGAAAGCATGATGCGTACTAGGTGCACATGCTAACAGAAAGGAAACGAGGTGGGTACGCTAGATAAGTGTGTCGTGTGTGTCAACAGCAAGCAATGCAGGTATAGAAGCACAGTGGCTAGGAAAAACTCCCTAGAAAGGCCGAAGCCTGGTTCCTCTCTAGGTTATGTGGGGTGGCCAGTCCTCTTCTGGCTGTGCCGGGTGGAGATTATAACAGAACATGGCCAAGATGTTCAAATGTTCATAAATGACCAGCATGGTCAAATAATAATAATCACAGTCAGAACAGTTGAAACTGGAGCAGCAGCACGGCCAGGTGGACTGGGGACAGCAAGGAGTCCTCATGCCAGTTAGTCCTGAGGCATGGTCCTTGGGCTCAGGTCCTCCGAGAAAGAGAAAGAGCATACTTAAATTCACACAGGACACCGGATAGGACAGGAGAAGTACTCCAGATATAAACAAATTGACTCTAGTCCCCCGACACATAAATTACTGCAGCATAAATACTGGAGGCTGAGACAGGAGGGGTCAGGAGACACTGTGGCCCCATCCGAGGACACACCCGGACAGGGCCAAACAGGAAGGATATAACCCCACCCACTTTTGCCAAAGCACAGCCCCCACACCACTAGACAGATATCTTCAACCACCAACTTACCATCCTGAGACTAGGCCAAGTATAGCCCACAAAGATCTCCCCCACGGCACAACCCAAGGGGGGGTGCCAACCCAAAATGACGATCCCGGGAATCAGGAGCGGACTGGTAAACTTGTCAGTCCAGCTGAGACGCGGGAGTATGGCAACCTAGAGCGCCGGAGAGAGAGCAAATGTGACGGTACCCCCTCCCCGGCTCGTTCGGCTCCAGCCGCAGGACACCAACCAAAGGGATGACCCCGGGAAACATGAGCGGACCAGTCACCCCTGCTGATGCGCGGGAACCTGTCACCGGCTGGGGCAGGGGGGCTTGACGAGCCGATGGAAGCAGGGGAGCCTGGCGATCTGTCTGAGGTATGAGAGCCTGTAGCTGCTCCCGGACCCGACGTCATTCCCACTGATTTTTTGTTGTTGTTGAACACTCCCTGATGCTTCCCTACGGTGAGGCATTATTCTGTAATGATGTGAGCTGAGTTAGGAAGCAAGTTCAGGGAGTGAGTGTTTTAATAAATAAACACAACTAAATACAAAATATGAAACACGAACAACACACAGACATGAAATTGAAACAGAAAACAATAACACCTGGGGAATGAACCAAAGGGAGTGACATATATAGGGAAGGTACCAAAGGGAGGGACATATATAGGGAAGAAACCAAAGGGAGAGACATATATATAGGGAAGGAACCAAAGGGAAAGACATATATAGGGAAGGAGTGACATATATAGGGAAGGAACCAAAGGGAGTGACATATATAGGGAAGGAACCAAAGGGAGTGACATATATAGGGAAGGAACCAAAGGGAGTGACATATATAGGGAAGGAACCAAAGGGAGAGACATATATAGGGAAGGAACCAAAGGGAGGGACATATATAGGGAAGGAACCAAAGGGAGGGACATATATAGGGAAGGGACATCTATAGGGAAGGAACCAAAGGGAGAGACATATATAGGGAAGGAACCAAAGGGAGAGGCATATATAGGGAAGGAACCAAAGGGAGAGACATATAGGGAAGGAACCAAAGGGAGAGACATATATAGGGAAGGAACCAAAGGGAGAGACATATATAGGGAAGGAACCAAAGGGAGGGACATATATAGGGAAGAAACCAAAGGGAGAGACATATATATAGGGAAGGAACCAAAGGGAGAGACATATATAGGGAAGGAACCAAAGGGAGAGACATATATAGGGAAGGAACCAAAGGGAGGGACATATATAGGGAAGGAACCAAAGGGAGGGACATATATAGGGAAGGGACATCTATAGGGAAGGAACCAAAGGGAGAGACATATATAGGGAAGGAACCAAAGGGAGAGGCATATATAGGGAAGGAACCAAAGGGAGAGACATATAGGGAAGGAACCAAAGGGAGAGACATATATAGGGAAGGAACCAAAGGGAGTGACATATATAGGGAAGGAACCAAAGAAAGTGACATATATAGGGAAGGAACCAAAGGGAGGGACATATATAGGGTAGGAACCAAAGGGGGAGACATATATAGGGATGGAACCAAAGGGAGAGACATATATAGGGAAAGAACCAAAGGGAGGGACATATACAGGGAAGGAACCAAAGGGAGAGACATATATAGGGAAGGAACCAAAGGGAGGGACATATATAGGGAAGGAACCAAAGGGAAAGACATATATAGGGAAGGAGTGACATATATAGGGAAGGAACCAAAGGGAGTGACATATATAGGGAAGGAACCAAAGGGAGTGACATATATAGGGAAGGAACCAAAGGGAGTGACATATATAGGGAAGGAACCAAAGGAAGTGACATATATAGGGAAGGAACCAAAGGGAGAGACATATATAGGGAAGGAACCAAAGGAAGTGACATATATAGGGAAGGAACCAAAGGGAGGGACATATATAGGGAAGGAACCAAAGGGGGAGACATATATAGGGAAGGAACCAAAGGGAAAGACATATATAGGGAAAGAACCAAAGGGAGTGACATATATAGGGACGGAACCAAAGGGAAACACATATATTGGGAAGGAACCAAAGGGAGGGACATATACATGGAAGGAACCAAAGGGAGAGTCATATATAGGGAAGGAACCAAAGGGAGTGACATATATAGGGAAGGAACCAAAGGGAGGGACATATATAGGGACGGAACCAAAGGGAAAGACATATATTGGGAAGGAACCAAAGGGAGGGACATATACATGGAATGAACCAAAGAGAGAGACATATATAGGGAAGGAGTGACATATATAGGGAAGGAACCAAAGAGAGTGACATATATAGGGAAGGAACCAAAGGGAGTGACATATATAGGGAAGGAACCAAAGGGAGAGACATATATAGGGAAGGAACCAAAGGAAGTGACATATATAGGGAATAAATCAAAGGGAGGGACATATATAGGGAAGGAACCAAAGGGAGTGACATATATAGGGAAGGAACCAAAGGGAGAGACATATATAGGGTATGGAACCAAAGGGAGAGACATATATAGGGAAGGAACCAAAGGGAGAGACATATATAGGGAAGGAACCAAAGGAAGTGACATATATAGGGAATAAACCAAAGGGAGGGACATATATAGGGAAGGAACCAAAGGGAGTGACATATATAGGGAAGGAACCAAAGGGAGAGACATATATAGGGTATGGAACCAAAGGGAGAGACATATATAGGGAAGGAACCAAAGGGAGTGACATATATAGGGAAGGAACCAAAGGGAGAGACATATATAGGGAAGGAGTGACATATATAGGGAAGGAACCAAAGAGAGTGACATATATAGGGAAGGAACCAAAGGGAGTGACATATATAGGGAAGGAACCAAAGGGAGAGACATATATAGGGAAGGATCCAAAGGGAGTGACATATATAGGGAAGGAACCTAAGGGAGAGACATATATAGGGAAGGAACCAAAGGAAGTGACATATATAGGGAAGGAACCAAAGGGAGAGACATATATAGGGAAGGAACCAAAGGAAGTGACATATATAGGGAAGGAACCAAAGGGAAAGACATATATTGGGAAGGAACCAAAGGGAGGGACATATATATTGTAAGTCGCTCTGGATAAGAGCGTCTGCTAACTGACTTAAATATAAATGTAATATACATGGAAGGAACCAAAGGGAGAGACATATATAGGGAAGGAACCAAAGGGAGTGACATATATAGGGAAGGAACCAAAGGGAGGGACATATATAGGGAAGGAACCAAAGGGAGTGACATATATAGGGAAGGAACCAAAGGGAGAGACATATATAGGGAAGGAACCAAAGGGAGTGACATATATAGGGAAGTAACCAAAGGGAGGGACATATATAGGGAAGGAACCAAAGGGGGAGACATATATAGGGAAGGAACCAAAGGGAGAGACATATATAGGGAAGGAGTGACATATATAGGGAAGGAACCAAAGGGAGAGACATATATAGGGAAGGAGTGATATATATAGGGAAGGAACCAAAGGGAGTGACATATATAGGGAAGGAACCAAAGGAAGTGACATATATAGGGAAGGAACCAAAGGGAGAGACATATATAGGGAAGGAACCAAAGGGAAAGACATATATAGGGAAGGAAACAAAGGGAGTGACATATATAGGGAAGGAAACAAAGGGAGTGACATATATAGGGAAGGAACCAAAGGGAGAGACATATATAGGGAAGTAACCAAAGGAAGTGACAATTATAGGGAAGGAACCAAAGGGAGGGACATATGTAGGGAAGGAACCAAAGGGAGGGACATATATAGGGAAGGAACCAAAGGGAGAGACATATATAGGGAAAGAACCAAAGGGAGTAACATATATAGGGAAGGAACCAAAGGGAGGGACATATATAGGGAAGGAACCAAAGGGAGGGACATATATAGGGAAGGGACATCTATAGGGAAGGAACCAAAGGGAGAGACATATATAGGGAAGGAACCAAAGGGAGAGGCATATATAGGGAAGGAACCAAAGGGAGAGACATATATAGGGAAGGAACCAAAGGGAGAGACATATATAGGGAAGGAACCAAAGGGAGTGACATATATACGGAAGGAACCAAAGAAAGTGACATATATAGGGAAGGAACCAAAGGGAGGGACATATATAGGGTAGGAACCAAAGGGGGAGACATATATAGGGATGGAACCAAAGGGAGAGACATATATAGGGAAAGAACCAAAGGGAGGGACATATACAGGGAAGGAACCAAAGGGAGAGACATATATAGGGAAGGAACCAAAGGGAGGGACATATATAGGGAAGGAACCAAAGGGAAAGACATATATAGGGAAGGAGTGACATATATAGGGAAGGAACCAAAGGGAGTGACATATATAGGGAAGGAACCAAAGGGAGTGACATATATAGGGAAGTAACCAAAGGGAGTGACATATATAGGGAAGGAACCAAAGGAAGTGACATATATAGGGAAGGAACCAAAGGGAGAGACATATATAGGGAAGGAACCAAAGGAAGTGACATATATAGGGAAGGAACCAACGGGAGGGACATATATAGGGAAGGAACCAAAGGGGGAGACATATATAGGGAAGGAACCAAAGGGAAAGACATATAAAGGGAAAGAACCAAAGGGAGTGACATATATAGGGACGGAACCAAAGGGAAACACATATATTGGGAAGGAACCAAAGGGAGGGACATATACATGGAAGGAACCAAAGGGAGAGTCATATATAGGGAAGGAACCAAAGGGAGGGACATATATAGGGACGGAACCAAAGGGAAAGACATATATTGGGAAGGAAGCAAAGGGAGGGACATATACATGGAATGAACCAAAGAGAGAGACATATATAGGGAAGGAGTGACATATATAGGGAAGGAACCAAAGAGAGTGACATATATAGGGAATAAACCAAAGGGAGGGACATATATAGTGAAGGAACCAAAGGGAGTGACATATATAGGGAAGGAACCAAAGGGAGAGACATATATAGGGTATGGAACCAAAGGGAGAGACATATATAGGGAAGGAACCAAAGGGAGAGACATATATAGGGAAGGAACCAAAGGAAGTGACATATATAGGGAATAAACCAAAGGGAGGGACATATATAGGGAAGGAACCAAAGGGAGTGACATATATAGGGAAGGAACCAAAGGGAGAGACATATAAAGGGTATGGAACCAAAGGGAGAGACATATATAGGGAAGGAACCAAAGGGAGTGACATATATAGGGAAGGAACCAAAGGGAGAGACATATATAGGGAAGGAGTGACATATATAGGGAAGGAACCAAAGAGAGTGACATATATAGGGAAGGAACCAAAGGGAGTGACATATATAGGGAAGGAACCAAAGGGAGAGACATATATAGGGAAGGATCCAAAGGGAGTGACATATATAGGGAAGGAACCTAAGGGAGAGACATATATAGGGAAGGAACCAAAGGAAGTGACATATATAGGGAAGGAACCAAAGGGAGAGACATATATAGGGAAGGAACCAAAGGAAGTGACATATATAGGGAAGGAACCAAAGGGAAAGACATATATTGGGAAGGAACCAAAGGGAGGGACATATATATTGTAAGTCGCTCTGGATAAGAGCGTCTGCTAAATGACTTAAATATAAATGTAATATACATGGAAGGAACCAAAGGGAGAGACATATATAGGGAAGGAACCAAAGGGAGTGACATATATAGGGAAGGAACCAAAGGGAGGGACATATATAGGGAAGGAACCAAAGGGAGTGACATATATAGGGAAGGAACCAAAGGGAGAGACATATATAGGGAAGGAACCAAAGGGAGTGACATATATAGGGAAGTAACCAAAGGGAGGGACATATATAGGGAAGGAACCAAAGGGGGAGACATATATAGGGAAGGAACCAAAGGGAGAGACATATATAGGGAAGGAGTGACATATATAGGGAAGGAACCAAAGGGAGAGACATATATAGGGAAGGAGTGATATATATAGGGAAGGAACCAAAGGGAGTGACATATATAGGGAAGGAACCAAAGGAAGTGAAATATATAGGGAAGGAACCAAAGGGAGAGACATATATAGGGAAGGAACCAAAGGGAAAGACATATATAGGGAAGGAAACAAAGGGAGTGACATATATAGGGAAGGAAACAAAGGGAGTGACATATATAGGGAAGGAACCAAAGGGAGAGACATATATAGGGAAGTAACCAAAGGAAGTGACAATTATAGGGAAGGAACCAAAGGGAGGGACATATATAGGGAAGGAACCAAAGGGAGGGACATATATAGGGAAGGAACCAAAGGGAGAGACATATATAGGGAAAGAACCAAAGGGAGTGACATATATAGGGACGGAACCAAAGGGAGAGACATATATAGGGAAGGAACCAAAGGGAGTGACATATATAGGGATGGAACCAAAGGGAGGGACATATATAGGGAAGTAACCAAAGGGAGAGACTTATATAGGGAAGGAACCAAAGGGAGAGACATATATAGCGAAGGAGTGACATATATATGGAATGAACCAAAGAGAGAGACATATATAGGGAAGGAACCAAAGGGAGAGACATATATAGGGAAGGAGTGACATATATATAGGGAAGGAACCAAAGGGAGAGACATATATAGGGAAGGAACCAAAGGGAGAGACATATATAGGGAAAGAACCAAAGGGAGGGACATATACAGGGAAGGAACGAAAGGGAGAGACATACATATATAGGGAAGGAACCAAAGGGAGAGACATATATAGGGAAGGAACCAAAGGGAGAGACATATATAGGGAAGGAACCAAAGTTAGAGACATATATAGGGAAGGAACCAAAGGGAGTGACATATATAGGGAAGGAACCAAAGGGAGAGACATATATAGGGAAGGAGTGACATATATAGGGAAGGAGCCAAAGAGAGTGACATATATAGGGAAGGAACCAAAGGGAGTGACATATATTGTGAAGGAACCAAAGGGAGAGACATATATAGGGAAGGAACCAAAGGGAGAGACATATATAGGGAATTAACCAAAGGGAGAGACATATATAGGGACGGAACCAAAGGGGGAGACATATATAGGGAAGGAACCAAAGGGGGAGACATATATAGGGAAGGAACCAAAGGGAAAGACATATATAGGGAAGGAACCAAAGTGGGAGACATATATAGGGAAGGAACCAAAGGGAGAGACATATATAGGGAAGGAGTGACATATATAGGGACGGAACCAAAGGAAGTGACATATATAGGGAAGGAACCAAAGGGAGAGACATATATAGGGAAGGAACCAAAGGGAGGGACATATATAGAGAAGGAACCAAAGGGAGAGACATATATAGGGAAGGAACCAAAGGGAGGGACATATATAGAGAAGGAACCAAAGGGAGAGACATATATAGGGAAGGAACCAAAGGGAAAGACATATATAGGGAAGGAACCAAAGGGAGTGAGATATATAGGGAAGGAACCAAAGGGAGAGACATATATAGGGAAGGAACCAAAGGGAGTGACATATATAGGGAAGGAACCAAAGGGAGGGACATATATAGGGAAGGAACCAAAGTGGGAGACATATATAGGGAAGGAACCAAAGGGAGAGACATATATAGGGAAGGAGTGACATATATAGGGACGGAACCAAAGGAAGTGACATATATAGGGAAGGAACCAAAGGGAGAGACATATATAGGGAAGGAACCAAAGGGAAAGACATATATAGGGAAGGAAACAAAGGGAGTGACATATATAGGGAAGGAACCAAAGGAAGTGACATATATAGGGAATGAACCAAAGGGAGGGACATATATAGGGAAGGAACCAAAGGGAGGGACATATATAGGGAAAGAACCAAAGGGAGTGACATATATAGGGACGGAACCAAAGGGAAATACATATATTGGGAAGGAACCAAAGGGAGGGACATATACAGGGAAGGAACCAAAGGGAGAGACATATATAGGGAAGGAACCAAAGGAAGTGACATATATAGGGAATAAACCAAAGGGAGGGACATATATAGGGAAGGAACCAAAGGGAGTGACATATATAGGGAAGGAACCAAAGGGAGAGACATATATAGGGAAGGAAGTGACATATATAGGGAAGGAACCAAAGGGAGAGACATATATAGGGAAGGAACCAAAGTGAGAGACATATATAGGGAAGGAACCAAAGGGAGAGACATATATAGGGAAGGAACCAAAGGGAGAGACATATATAGTGAAGGAACCAAAGGGAGTGACATATATAGGGATGGAACCAAAGGGAGAGACATATATAGGGAAGGAACCAAAGGGAGAGACATATATAGGGAAGGAACCAAAGGAAGTGACATATATAGGGAATAAACCAAAGGGAGGGACATATATAGGGAAGGAACCAAAGGGAGTGACATATATAGGGAAGGAACCAAAGGGAGAGACATATATAGGGAAGGAACCAAAGGGAGAGACATATATAGGGAAGGAACCAAAGGGAGAGACATATATAGGGAAGGAACCAAAGGGAGAGACATATATAGGGAAGGAACCAAAGGGAGAGACATATCTAGGGAAGGAACCAAAGGAAGAGACATATATAGGGAAGGAACCAAAGGGAGAGACACATATAGGGAAGGAACCAAAGTGAGAGACATATATAGGGAAGGAGTGACATATATAGGGAAGAACCAAAGAGAGAGACATATATAGGGAATGAGTGACATATATAGGGAAGGAACCAAAGGGAGAGACATATATAGGGAAGGAACCAAATGGAGAGACATATATAGGGAAGGAACCAAAGGGAGAGACACATATAGGGAAGGAACCAAAGGGAGAGACATATATAGGGAAGGAGTGACATATATAGGGAAGGAACCAAAGAGAGTGACATATATAGGGAAGGAACCAAAGGGAGTGACATATATAGGGAAGGAACCAAAGGGAGGGACATATATAGGGAAGGAACCAAAGGGAGAGACATATATAGGGAAGGAACCAAAGGGAGAGACATATATAGGGAAGGAACCAAAGGGAGAGACATATATAGGGAAGGAACCAAAGGGAGTGACATATATAGGGAAGGAACCAAAGGGAGAGACATATATAGGGAAGGAAGTGACATATATAGGGAAGGAACCAAAGGTTGTGACATATATAGGGAAGGAACCAAAGGGAGTGACATATATAGGGAAGTAACCAAAGGGAGAGACATATATAGGGAAGTAACCAAAGGGAGAGACATATATAGGGAAGGAACATATATAGGGAAGGAACCAAAGGGAGATACATATATAGAGAAGGAACCAAAGGAAGTGACATACATAGGGAAGGAACCAAAATATATTTACCTTTATTTTACTAGGCAAGTCAGTTAAGAACAAATTCTTATTTTCAATGACGGCCTAGGAACAGTGGGTTAACTGCCTGTTCAGGGGCAGAACGACAGATTTTGTACCTTGTCAGCTCAGGGATTTGAACTTGCAACCTTTCGGTTACTAGTCCAATGCTCTAACCACCAGGCTACACTGTGACATAAATAGGGAAGGAACCAAAGGGAGAGACATATATAGGGAAGGTTATCAGGGAAGTGATGGAGTCCCGGGGAGTCAGATGATGCGAAGGTAATGGTGGTGACAGGTGTGCGCCCTAACGAGCACCCTGGTGACCTAGAGGCCGGAGACATAATACAACAAAATTATGTTTAAATGCTGAGCGCTTTATGTCCCAACCATCCTATTGTGTCGCAATGGCAATGCTTTACACTGTATTTCTTTGTAGGCTATAGCCTTGAAATAATATAGCCTAAATAATTATTTTTAGACTCCCTGTCTGTCTCCTGACCTATTTAGAGTGTTCATCAAATCAAAATGTTTTGGTCACATTCACATATTTATCAGATCTTAATGCAGGTGTAGTGAAATGCTTGTGTTCCTTCATCCAACAGTGCTGTAATATCTAACAATTCACAACAATGCACACAAATGAAAAATAATTAAATTAAGAAATATATATATAAATATATAAATATTAGGACGATCAATGTCGGAGTGGCATTTACTAAAATAGAATACAGTATATACATATGAGATGAGTAAAACAGTATGTAAACATTATTAAAGCCACTAGTGTTCCATTATTAAAGTGACCAGTGATTCCACATCTATGTACATAGGGCAGTAGCCTCTAATGTGCTAGTGATGGCTATTTAACAGTTTGATGGCCTTGAGATAGAAGCTGTTTTTTAGTCTCTCGGTCCCAGCTTTGATGCACCTGTACTGACCTCGCCTTCTGGATGATAGCGGAGTGAACAGGCTGTGGCTCGGGTGGTTGATGTCCTTGATGAGGAGGGTGTGGCCACGCAGTCATGGGTGAGCTGAGAGTACAGGAGGGGGCTGAGCACGCACCCTTGTGGGGCCCCTGTGTTGAGGATCAGCGTAGTGGCTGTGTTTCCAACCTTCACCACCTGGGGGTGTTCCGTCAGGAAGTCCAGGACCCAGTTGCACAGGGTGGTGTTCAGACCCAGGGCCCCGATCTTAATGATGAGTTTGGAGGGTACTATGTTGAAGGCTGTTATAGTCAAAGAACAGTATTCTTACATAGGTATTCCTCTTCTCCAGATGGGATAGGGCAGTGTGATGCTGATTCCATCGCCTATGGATCTATTGGGGCGATATGCAAATTGAGTGGGTCTAGGGTGTCAGGTAAGGTGGATAAAATTCTTAACTAACCTCTCAAAGCACTTCATGATGACAGAAGTGAGTGCAGGGCGATAGTCATTTAGTTCAGTTACCTTTGTTTTCTTGGGTACAGGAACAATGGTGTCCATCTTGAAGCAAATGGGGACAGCAGACTGCGGTAGGGAGAGATTGAATATGTCCGTAATCACTCCAGTTAGCTGGTCTGTGCATTGCTCTGAGGACGCGGCTAGGGATGCCTTCTAGGCCGGCAGCCTTGTGAGGGTTAGCACGCTTAAATGTTTTACTCACGTCGGCCATGGAGAACGAGAGCCCTTCAGTCCTCGGTAGCGGTCCACGTTGGTGTTATCTTCAAAGCGGGCGAAGAAGGTGTTTAGCTTGTCAGGGAGCAAGACGTTGGTGTCCTCGACGGGGCTGGTTTGCCTTTGTAATCCGTGATTGTCTGGAGTCTTTGCCACTTATGTCTCGTGTTGAATTACGACTTCACTTTGTCTCTGTACTGACATTTTGCCTGTTTGATTGCCTTATGGAGGGCATAACTGCACTGTTTATATTCAAGCATATTCCCAGTCACCTTGCAGTGGTTAAATGTGGTGGTTCGCACTTTCAGTTGTGCTCAAATGCTGCCAACTATCCACGTTTGGGTAGGTTATTATAGTCAGTGGGAACAACATCCAACTTCCTGATGAACTCACTCACTGTGACAGTGTATATGTCAATTTATTTCAATTTATTTCACCACCTCTGGCTGTGTGGGAGAAAGGAGAGAGTGGGGGGGGGGATTATTTAATTGTTTTAAATGTATTTCACCTTTATTTAACCAGGTAGGCCAGTTGAGAACATGTTCTCATTTGCAACTGCGACCTGGCCAAGATAAAGCAAAGCAGTGTGACACAGACAACAACACAGAGTTACACATGGAGTAAACAATAAACAAGCCAATAACACAATAAACAAATCAATGACACAGTAGAAAAAAGAAAGTCTATATACAGTGTGTGCAAAAGGCATGAGGAGTTAGGCAATAAATAGGCCACAGGAGCAGATAGTTACAATTTAGCAGATTAACACTGGAGTGATAAATGATGATGTGCATGTTTATTTTACCTTTATTTAACCAGGCAAGTCAGTTAAGAACAAATTCTTATTTTCAATGACAGCCTAGGAACAGTGGGTTAACTGCCTGTTCAGAATGATAGATTTGTTCCTTGTCAGCTGGGGGGGTTTGAACTTGCAACCTTCCGGTTACTAATCCAATGCTCTAACCACTAGGCTACCCTGCCGCCCCAGATACTGGTGTGCAAAAGAGCAGAAAAGTAAATAAAATAAAAACAGTATGTGGATGAGGTAGATAGGTTGGGTGGGCTATTTTCAGATGGACTATCTACAGCTGCAGCGATCGGTTAGCTGCTCAGATGTTTAAAGTTGGTGAGGTAAATAAAAGTCTCCAACTTCAGCGATTTTTTTTTTTTACAAATACGTTCCAGTCACTGGCAGCAGAGAACTGGATGGAAAGGCGGCCAAATTAGGTGTTGGCTTTGGGGATGATCAGTGAGATATACCTGCTGGAACGTGTGCTACGGGTGGGTGTTGCCATCGTGACCAGTGAACTGAGATAAGGCAGAGCTTTACCTAGCATAGACTTATAGATGACCTGGAGCCAGTGGATCTGGCGACGAATATGTAGCGAGGGCCAGCCGACTAGAGCATACAGGTCGCAGTGGTGGGTGGTATAAGGTTATTTGGTAACAAAAAGATGGCACTGTGATAGACTGCATCCAGTTTGCTGAGTAGAGTGTTGGATGCTATTTTGTAGATGACATCACCGAAGTCGAGGATTGGTAGGATAGTCAGTTTTTCTAGGGTAAGTTTGGTGGCGTGAGTGAAAGAGGCTTTGTTGAGAATAGAAAAATTTGATTTTTGATTGGAGATGTTTAATATGAGTCTGGAAGGAGAGTTTACAGTCGAGCCAGACACCTAGGTATTTATAGTTGTCCACATATTCTAGGTCGGAACCGTCCAGGGTGGTGATGCTAGTCGGGCGGGTGGGTGCGGGCAGCAAACGGTTGAAAAGCATACATTTGGTTTTACTAGCGTTTAAGAGCAATTGGAGGCCACGGAAGGAGTGTTGTATGGCATTGAAGCTCATTTGGAGGTTAGTTAGCACAGTGTCCAAGGAAGGGCCAGAAGTATACAGAATGGTGTCGTCTGCGTAGAGGTGGATCAGGGAACCGCCCGCAGCAAGAGCGACATCATTGATATATACAGAGAAAAGAGTCGGCCCGAGAATTGAACCCTGTGGCACCCCCATAGAGACTGCCAGAGGTCCGGACAACATGCCCTCCGATTTGACACACTGAACTCTGTCTGCAAAGTAGTTGGTGAACCAGGTGAGGCAGTCATTAGAAAAACCAAGGCTATTGAGTCTGCCGATAAGAATGCGGTGATTGACAGAGTCGAAAGCCTTGGCCAGGTCGATGAAGACAGCTGCACAGTCTTTTATCGATGGCGGTTATGATATCGTTTAGTACCTTGAGCGTGGCTGAGGTGCACCCGTGACCGTCTCGGAAGCCGAATTGCACAGCGGAGAAGGTACTGTGGGATTCGAAATTTGTCAGTGATCTGTTTATTAACCTGGCTTTCGAAGACTTTAGATAGGCAGGGCAGGATGGATATAGGTCTGTAACAGTTTGGGTCTAGGGTGTCACCCCCTGTGAAGAGGGGGATGACCGCGCCAGCTTTCCAATCTTTAGGGATCTCGGACGATACGAAAGAGAGGTTGAACAGATTAGTAATAAGGGTTGCAACAATGGCGGCAGATAGCTTTTGAAATCCAGATTGTCTAGCCCAGCTGATTTGTACAAGTCTAGGTTTTGCAGCTTTTTCATAAAGAGAGAGGGAGGGAGGGTGAAAGGGGGTTGGAGTAGCCAGGAGGAAGGCATGTCCAGCCGTTGAGAAATGCTTATTGAAATTTTCGATTATCATGGATTTATCGGTGGTGACCGTGTTACCTAGCCTCAGTGCAGTGGGCAGCTGGAAGGAGGTGCTCTTGTTCTCCATGGACTTCACAGTGTCCCAGAACTTTTTGGAGTTGGAGCTACAGGATGCAAACTTATGCCTGAAGAAGCTGGCCTTAGCTTTCCTGACTGACTGCGTGTATTGGTTCCTGACTTCCCTGAACAGTTGCATATCGCGGGGACTATTCGATGCTATTGCAGTCCGCCACAGGATGTTTTTGTGCTGGTCGAGGGCAGTCAGGTCTGGAGTGAACCAAGGGCTGTATCTGTTCTTAGTTCTGCATTTTTTGAACGGAGCATGCTTATCTAAAATGGTGAGGAAGTTACTTTTAAAGAATGACCAGGCATCCTCAACTGACGGGATGAGGTCAGTATCCTTCCAGGATACCTGGGCCAGGTCGATTAGAAAGGCCTGCTCGCAGAAGTGTTTTAGGGAGCGTTTAACAGTGATGAGGGGTGGTCTTTTGACTGCGGACCCATAGCGGATACAGGCAATGAGGCAGTGATCGCTGAGATCCTGATTGAAAACAGCGGAGGTGTATTTGGAGGGCAAGTTGGTCAGAATAATGTCTATGAGGGTGCCCATGTTAACGGATTTAGGGCTGTACCTGGTGGGTTCCTTGATGATTTGTGTGAGATTGAGGGCATCTAGCTTAGATTGTAGGACTGCCGGGGTCTTAAGCATATCCCAGTTTAGGTCACCTAACAGAACAAACTCTGAAGCTAGATTGGGGGCGATCAATTCACAAATGGTGTCCAGGGCCAATGTTATTCTGAAGCAACCCGGAACATATCCCAGTCCTCGTGTTCAAAACAATCTTGAAGCATGGATTCCGATTGGTCAGACCAGCGTTGAATAGTTTCTGCCTATAGGAAGGGAGAAGCAAAATGGAGTTGTGATCTGATTGGCCAAAGGGAGGGCGGGGGAGGGCCTTGTAGCAATGGTCAAGAGTTTTTGAAGCTCGAGTACTACAGGCAATGTGTTGATAGAACTTCGACAGCATTTTCCTCAAAATTGATTTCTTAAAATCCAGCTACAATAAATGCAGCCTCAGGAGATGTGGTTTCCAGTTTGCACAAAGTCCAGTGTAGTTCCTTGAGAGCCGGCGTGGTATCAGCTTGAGTGGGAATATAAAACGGCTGTGACGATAACCGAAGAGAATTCTCTTTGGAGGTAATACGGTAGGCATTTGATTGTGAGGTTAGGTTGGGTGAACAAAATGACTTGAGTTCCTGTACATTATCACAATCACACAATGAATAGTTAATCATGAAACATCCCCCCCCGCCTTTCTTCTTCCCGGAGAGTTCTTTATTCTTGTCTGTGCGATGTACTGAGAACCCAGCTGGATCTATGGACGGGGACAGTATATGCGGAGAAAGACATGATTCCGTAACACAGAGTATGTTACAGTCCCTGATGTATCTCTGGAAGTAGATCCTCGCCCTGAGCTTGTCTACTTTATTATCCAGAGCTCATACCATTCACCACCTCTAGACATTCTGTTGTCTTCATACCATTCACCACCTCTAGACATTCTGTTGTCTTCATACCATTCACCACCTCTAGACATTATGATGTCTTCATACCATTCACCACCTCTACACATTATGATGTCTTCATACCATTCACCACCTCTAGACATTCTGTTGTCTTCATACCATTCACCACCTCTAGACATTATGTTGTCTTCATACCATTCACCACCTCTAGACATTCTGTTGTCTTCATACCATTCACCACCTCTAGACATTATGATGTCTTCATACCATTCACCACCTCTAGACATTCTGTTGTCTTCATACCATTCACCACCTCTAGACATTATGATGTCTTCATACCATTCACCACCTCTAGACATTATGATGTCTTCATACCATTCACCACCTCTAGACATTCTGATGTCTTCATACCATTCACCACCTCTAGACATTCTGTTGTCTTCATACCATTCACCACCTCTAGACATTATGATGTCTTCATACCATTCACCACCTCTAGACATTCTGTTGTCTTCATACCATTCACCACCTCTAGACATTATGATGTCTTCATACCATTCACCACCTCTAGACATTCTGTTGTCTTCATACCATTCACCACCTCTAGACATTATGATGTCTTCATACCATTCACCACCTCTAGACATTATGATGTCTTCATACCATTCACCACCTCTAGACATTCTGTTGTCTTCATACCATTCACCACCTCTAGACATTCTGTTGTCTTCATACCATTCACCACCTCTAGACATTATGATGTCTTCATACCATTCACCACCTCTACACATCCTGTGGACTTCTTATTCCCTTCTAACCAGAACAGGTTAGTTTATATTTATATTTTGTATTTATTTATCAAACCTTTTTTTAGCTTGGCAAGTCAGTTTAGAACACATTCTTATTTTACAATGACGGGCCTACACCGGCTAAACCCAGGACAACGCTGGGCCAATTGTGCGCCGCCCTATGGGGACTCCCAATCACGGCCGGTTGTGACACAGCCTGGAATCGAACCAGGATGTCTTTAGTGACAATTCAAGCACTGAGAAGGGGGGGGGGACATGCGGGGGAGCAAGGTGATGCCCTCTAAATTCTGTGACATGGTGACCATTCTATACATATTGTGCTTTCATCTGCACACACAAGAGTATATTATCTCTGACTCAGCATAGTGTCATGTAGCTACAGTACATCAGATAGGTGCTTTAGCTTCCAATAACACACACAAAAGCACATACACACGGTACCATGGTGTACTGTTTAACAGATAGATGCTCCAACGCCATAGACACATGACTGCAGTTAGTCGACTCGGCATCAGATGTTGACGAGGAGAGAGAGAGGAGGGCAGGGAGGGAGGGAGGGAGGGGGAGAGAGAGAGGAGGGCAGGGAGGGACGGAGGGGGAGAGAGAGAGGCCATTAGAACACAGCCCCATCAGAACACAGTCCCATCAGAACACAGCCCCATCAGAACACAGTCCCATCAGAACACAGTCCCATCAGAACACAGTCCCATTAGAACACAGTCCCATTAGAACACAGTCCCATTAGAACACAGTCCCATTAGAACACAGTCCTATTAGAACACAGCCCCATCAGAACACAGTCAAATTAGAACACAGCCCCGTCAGAACACAGTCCCATTAGAACACAGTCCCATTAGAACACAGTCCCATTAGAACACTGTCCCATTAGAACACTGTCCCATTAGAACACAGTCCCATTAGAACACAGTCCCATTAGAACACAGTCCCATTAGAACACAGTCCCATTAGTACACAGAACACAGTCCCATTAGAACACAGTCCCATTAGAACACAGTCCCATTAGAACACAGTCCCATCAGACCACAGTCCCATCAGACCACAGTCCCATTAGTACACAGTCCCATTAGAACACAGTCCCATTAGAACACAGAACACAGTCCCATTAGAACACAGTCCCATTAGAACACAGTCCCATTAGAACACAGTCCCATCAGAACACAGTCCCATTAGAACACAGTCCCATTAGAACACAGTCCTATTAGAACACAGCCCCATCAGAACACAGTCAAATTAGAACACAGCCCCATCAGAACACAGTCCCATTAGAACACAGTCCCATTAGAACACAGTCCCATTAGAACACAGTCCTATTAGAACACTGTCCCATTAGAACACTGTCCCATTAGAACACAGTCCCATTAGAACACAGTCCCATTAGAACACAGTCCCATTAGAACACATTCCCATTAGTACACAGAACACAGTCCCATTAGAACACAGTCCCATTAGAACACAGTCGCATTAGAACACAGTCCCATCAGACCACGGTCCCATTAGTACACAGTCCCATTAGAACACAGTCCCATTAGAACACAGAACACAGTCCCATTAGAACACAGTCCCATTAGAACACAGTCCCATTAGAACACAGAACACAGTCCCATTAGAGCACAGTCCCATTAGAGCACAGTCCCATTAGAACACAGTCCCATTAGAACACAGTCCCATTAGAACACAGTCCCATCAGAACACAGTATTCTCTGTTGGATAAACACGCTTTAGCTCAGCCACCGAGAGCAGAAAAGGTCATCGAGGACCTGATGGCTTATACTGGCCTAGAGAAATTGGACACTATTATGTAACGATAAACACTCTGACCAGGGACGTGGTTTCTAAATATATTGTTACAGTTGGGAGGTGGGATTTCAGTTTCCCCTCTAACATAATCTGTGAGGTGGAGAGAGTGAATGAATGAGAGGATGAATGAAAAAACAGCTTTGGTATAGTAGGATTACTGCTCTGTGTGATTTACATTTGAGAGAGAGACAGAGAGGAGGGCGGGGGGGAGAGAGAGAGGAGGGCAGGGGGGAGAGAGAGAGGAGGGCAAGGGGGAGAGAGAGAGTGAGAGGAAGGCAAGGGGGAGAGAGGAGGGCAGGGGAGAGAGAGAGGAGGGTAGGGGAGAGAGGAGGGCAGGGGAGAGAGAGAGAGGAGGGCGGGGGGGGAGAGAGAGGAGGGCGGGGAGAGAGAGAGGAGGGCGGGGGAGAGAGAGAGAGGAGGGCAGGGGGGAGAGAGAGAGAGAGAGAGAGAGAGAGGAGGGCGGGGGGGAGAGAGAGAGAGAGAGGAGGGGGGGGGGGAGAGAGAGGAGGGCGGTGGAGAGAGAGGAGGGCAGGGGGAGAGAGAGGAGGGGGCAGGGGGAGAGAGAGAGAGAGAGAGAGAGAGAGAAGGGCAGGAGAGGAGAGAGAGAGAGGAGGGCAGGGAGGAGAGAGAGAGAGGAGGGCAGGGGGAGAGAGAGAGAGGAGGGCAGGGGGAGAGAGAGGAGGGCAGGGGGAGAGAGAGAGAGAGAGAGAGAGAGAGGAGGGCAGGGGGAGAGAGAGAGGAGGGCAGGGGGGGAGAGAGGAGGGCGGGGGTGGAGAGAGAGGAGGCGGGGGGGGGGAGAGAGAGAGAGAGAGAGAGGAGGGCAGGGGGAGAGAGAGAGAGGAGTGCAGGGGGGAGAGAGAGAGAGGTGGGCAGGGGGAGAGAGAGAGGTGGGCAGGGGGAGAGAGAGAGGAGGGAAGGGGAGAGAGAGAGAGAGAGAGAGAGAGGAGGGCAGGGAGAGAGAGAGAGAGAGGTGGGCAGGGGGGGAGAGAGAGAGAGAGAGGAGGGCAGGGGGAAAGAGAGAGAGAGAAAGGAGGGCAGGGGGGAGAGAGAGAGAGAGAGGAGGGCAGGGGGGGAGAGAGAGGAGGTGGGCAGGGGGGGAGAGAGAGAGGAGGGCAGGGGGAGAGAGAGAGGAGGGCAGGGGGAGAGAGAGAGAGGAGGGCAGGGGGAGAGAGAGAGAGCAGGGCAGGGGGGAGAGAGAGGAGTGCAGGGGGGAGAGAGAGAGAGGTGGGCAGGGGAGAGAGAGAGGTGGGCAGGGGGAGAGAGAGATTAGGGAAGGGGGAGAGAGAGAGAGAGAGGAGGGCAGGGGGGGAGGGGGAGGGGGAGAGAGAGAGGTGGGCAGGGGAAGAGAGAGAGAGAGAGGTGGGCAGGGGGAGAGAGAGAGAGAGAGAGAGAGAGGAGGGCAGGGGGAGAGAGAGAGAGGGAAGGGCAGGGGGAGAGGGGAGAGAGAGAGAGAGGTGGGCAGGGGGAGAGAGAGAGGAGGGCAGGGGGAGAGAGAGAGAGGAGGGCAGGGGGAGAGAGAGAGAGGAGGGCAGGGCAGGAGAGAGAGAGAGGAGGGCAGGGGGAGAGAGAGAGAGGAGGAGGGCAGAGAGAGAGAGAGGAGGGCAGGGAGAGAGAGAGAGAGGAGGGCAGGGGGGAGAGAGAGAGAGAGGAGGGCGGGGGGGAGAGAGAGAGAGGGGGCAGGGGGAGAGAGAGAGAAGGGCAGGGAGAGAGAGAGAGAGAGAGAGAGGGCAGGGGGAGAGAGAGAGAGAGAGAGAGAAGAGGGGGGGGGGAGAGAGAGAGAGGAGGGCAGGGGGGAGAGAGGAGGGCAGGGGAGAGAGAGAGGAGGGCGGGGGGAGAGAGAGAGAGAGGAGGGCAGGGGGAGAGAGAGGTGGGAGGGAGAGAGAGGAGGTGGGAGGGGAGAGAGAGAGGAGGGCAGGGGGGGGGCGGGGGAGAGAGAGGAGGTGGGCAGGGGGGGGAGAGAGAGAGGTGGGCAGGGGGGAGAGAGGGCAGGGGGAGAGAGAGGAGGTGGGGGGGGAGAGAGAGAGAGAGGTGGGCAGGGGGAGAGAGAGTGGGCAGGGGCAGGGGAGAGAGAGAGAGAGAGGTGGGCAGGGGGGAGAGAGAGAGAGGTGGGGGGGGGAGGAGGGAGAGAGAGAGAGAGGTGGGGGGGGGAGAGAGAGAGAGGAGGGCGGGGGGAGAGAGAGGAGGGCAGGGGGAGAGAGAGAGGAGGTGGGCAGGGGGAGAGAGAGAGAGAGGTGGGCAGGGAGAGAGAGAGAGGAGGGCAGGGGGAGAGAGAGGAGGGCAGGGGAGAGAGAGAGGAGGGCATGGGGAGAGAGAGAGAGAGAGAGGAGGGATGGGGGGAGAGAGAGAGAGAGAGAGGAGGGCAGGGGGAGAGAGAGAGAGAGAGGATGGCAGGGGAGAGGGGAGGGGGAGAGAGAGAGAGGAGGGCATGGGGGGGAGAGAGAGAGAGAGAGGGCAGGGGGAGAGAGAGGAGGGAGGGGGGAGAGAGAGAGAGGGCAGGGGAGAGAGAGAGGAGGGCAGGGGGAGAGAGAGAGAGAGGGGAGGGCAGGGGAGGGAGAGAGAGAGGTGGGAGGGAGAGAGAGGAGGGCAGGGGGAGAGAGAGAGAGGAGGGCAGGGGGAGAGAGAGAGAGAGGTGGGCAGGGAGAGAGAGAGGTGGGCAGGGGGAGAGGCAGGTGGGCAGGGAGAGAGAGAGGTGGGCAGGGAGAGAGAGAGGTGGGCAGGGGAGAGAGAGAGAGGTGGGCAGGGGGAGAGAGAGGAGGTGGGCAGGGGGAGAGAGAGAGGGGCAGGGGGAGAGGTGGGAGGGAGAGAGGAGGGCGGGGGAGAGAGAGAGAGAGGAGGGCAGGGGGAGAGAGAGAGGGAGAGGGGCAGGGGGGGAGAGAGAGAGAGGATGGGCAGGGGGGAGAGAGAGAGGGAGGGGAGAGAGAGAGAGGAGGGGGGCAGGGGAGAGAGAGAGGAGGGCAGGGGGAGAGAGAGAGAGAGAGAGAGAGGAGGGCAGGGAGGGAGAGGGCATGGGGAGAGAGAGGAGGGAGGGGGATGGCAGGGAGAGAGGAGGGAGGGGGAGAGAGAGAGAGGAGGGCAGGGGGAGAGAGAGAGGGCATGGGGAGAGGAGGGCAGGGGGAGAGAGAGAGAGAGAGGCAGGGGAGAGAGGAGAGAGAGAGGAGAGGATGGCAGGGGGGAGAGGGAGAGAGAGAGAGAGGGAGGGCAGGGGGAGAGAGAGAGAGAGGAGGGAGGAGAGAGAGGAGAGAGAGAGAGAGGGAGAGAGAGAGAGAGGAGGGCAGGGGAGAGAGAGAGAGAGAGAGAGAGAGGAGGGCAGGGCAGGGAGAGAGAGAGAGAGAGGAGGGAGGGCAGGGGAGAGAGAGAGAGAGAGAGGGGGAGGGGGAGAGAGAGCGAGAGGAGGGCAGGGGGGAGAGAGAGAGGAGGGCAGGGGGAGAGAGCGAGAGAGAGAGAGAGGGCAGGGGAGAGAGAGAGAGAGGAGGAGAGAGGAGGAGAGAGAGAGGAGGGCAGGGGGGGAGAGAGAGGAGGGAGGGGGGAGAGGGGAGAGAGGAGGGCAGGGGAGAGAGAGAGAGAGAGGAGGGCAGGGGAGAGAGAGAGAGAGGGAGGAGAGGAGAGAGAGAGAGAGGAGGCGGGGGAGAGGGAGGAGGGCAGGGGGAGAGAGAGGTGGGAGGGAGAGAGAGAGAGGAGGGCAGGGGGAGAGGGGGAGAGAGAGAGGTGGGCAGGGGGAGAGAGAGAGGAGGTGGGCAGGGGGGGGAGAGAGGAGGGCAGGGGGAGAGAGAGAGCAGGGGGAGGGAGGAGAGAGGAGGGCAGGGGGAGAGAGAGAGAGAGGTGGGCAGGGAAAGAGAGAGAGAGAGGTGGGCAGGGGGAGAGAGAGAGGAGGGCAGGGAGAGAGAGGAGGGCAGGGGGGAGAGAGAGAGAGGTGGGCAGGGGGAGAGAGAGAGAGGAGGGCAGGGAGAGAGAGAGAGAGGAGGGGGGGGGGAGAGAGAGGAGGGCAGGGGAGAGAGAGAGAGAGAGGAGGCGGGGGGAGAGAGAGAGGAGGGCAGGGGGGAGAGAGAGAGAGAGAGGAGGGCAGGGGGGAGAGAGAGAGGAGGGCAGGGGAGGAGAGAGAGAGAGGAGGGCAGGGAGGAGAGAGGATGGAGGGAGAGAGAGAGAGAGAGAGAGGGGAGGGCAGGGAGAGAGAGAGAGAGATGGCAGGGGAGAGAGAGAGAGAGAGAGAGAGAGGAGGGCAGGGAGAGAGGCGAGAGAGAGAGAAGGCAGGGGGAGAGGAGAGAGAGAGAGAGAGAGAGAGAGAGAGAGAGAGAGGGGGAGAGGAGGGAGGGGAGAGAGGAGGGCAGAGAGAGGAGGGAGAGAGAGAGAGAGAGAGAGAGAGAGAGAGAGAGAGAGAGAGAGAGAGAGAGAGAGGTGGGCAGGGAGAGAGAGAGAGAGGTGGGCAGGGGGGGAGAGAGAGAGAGGTGGGCAGGGGAGAGAGAGAGAGGAGGGTGGCAGGGGGAGAGAGAGAGGAGGGCAGGGGGAGAGAGAGGAGGGCAGGGGGAGAGAGAGAGGAGGGTGGCAGGGGGGAGAGAGAGGAGGGCAGGGGGGAGAGAGAGGAGGGCAGGGGGAGAGAGAGGAGGGCAGGGGGAGAGAGAGGCCATTAGAACACAGAACACACATATGGGAGTGTACATACTGTAATTAATAAATATGTAGGGGAGTGTACATACTGTAATTAATGAATATGTATGGGAGTGTACATACTGTAATTAATAAATATAGGCTACATACTTCAGGGCTCTGGGGCCTGGTTAAAGCCTTTCTTCAGGGCTCTGGGGCCTGGTTAAAGCCTTTCTTCAGGGCTCTGGGGCCTGGTTAAAGCCTTTCTTCAGGGCTCTGGGGCCTGGTTAAAGCCTTTCTTCAGGGCTCTGGGGCCTGGTTAAAGCCTTTCTTCAGGGCTCAGAGTTTTTCCTGGTTAGGTCACATGGTCATGGAATCCTCCAGGACCGTTGAAAAACTCTGGGACCTAGATATACAGTCGTTTTCAACTAGGGGTCATGTGGGGAAAACTCCTGACCTTAACCCCCCCCTTTCCACCTCCCTACCCACAGCAATGAGGAAATACTGGAGAATAACAAAATGTTCCCCTCCCTATCTCCCTACCCCACATATCACCACCACCCCTCCTCCTCTCTTCCTCTTATCACCCCTTCCCTCCCTCCCAACCTCCACTCCCTCCCTATCTCCCACCAGGATGAGGAGCGGAGGCGGCTGGATCCGCAGGGTGTGAGGCCCAGGGGGGGTCTGGATCTTACTGGCCTGCAGGCCCACGAGGCTCCCTGGGTCCAGGAAAGAACCCTACTGCAGCAGGAGGTCCGGTTGTTCAGACACAACACCATCATCTTCTATATGAAGCTACGCTGGATCCTTATGCACTGGAGGCTGGGGAAGAGGACAGAGGCAGGGGAGGAGACAGCACACTCAGAGGTGAGATGACTGGCTCGAGATAGAGGCTGAACCCCAGGTAGTTTAGTCTGGAGGCTGGGGAAGAGGACAGAGGCAGGGGAGGAGACAGCACACTCAGAGGTGAGATGACTGGCTAGAGATAGAGCCTGAACCCCAGGTAGTTTAGTCTGGAGGCTGGGGAAGAGGACAGAGGCAGGGGAGGAGACAGCACACTCAGAGGTGAGATGACTGGCTAGAGATAGAGGCTGAACCCCAGGTAGTTTAGTCTGGAGGCTGGGGAAGAGGACAGAGGCAGGGGAGGAGACCACACACTCAGAGGTGAGATGACTGGCTAGAGATAGAGGCTGAACCCCGGGTAGTTTAGTCTGGAGGCTGGGGAAGAGGACAGAGGCAGGGGAGGAGACCGCACACTCAGAGGTGAGATGACTGGCTCGAGGTAGAGGCTGAACCCCAGGTAGTTTAGTCTAGAGGCTGGGGAAGAGGACAGAGGCAGGGGAACTACCCATTTATCTATTTCAACATTTCCAGGCCTATTTTTCTGCAACGACACACTCACTCATGAGACGCAAAATAAATGTAAAAGTAATTCATAGGAGGACTAAAAGGCAAGAGCTCCTGTCCTGGTTGTCTTATCTGTCCACATGCCTGCTTAGGAGCTCCAGTCCTGGTTGTCTTATCTGTTCACATGCCTGCTTAGGAGCTCCAGTCCTGGTTGTCTTATCTGTCCACATGCCTGCTCAGGAGCTCCTGTCCTGGTTGTCTTATCTGTCCACATGCCTGCTCAGGAGCTCCTGTCCTGGTTGTCTTATCTGTCCACGTGCCTGCTCAGGAGCTCCTGTCCTGGTTGTCTTATCTGTCCACATGCCTGCTCAGGAGCTCCTGTCCTGGTTGTCTTATCTGTCCACGTGCCTGCTCAGGAGCTCCAGTCCTGGTTGTCTTATCTGTCCACATGCCTGCTCAGGAGCTCCTGTCCTGGTTGTCTTATCTGTCCACGTGCCTGCTCAGGAGCTCCAGTCCTGGTTGTCTTATCTGTCCACATGCCTGCTCAGGAGCTCCTGTCCTGGTTGTCTTATCTGTCCACATGCCTGCTCAGGAGCTCCTGTCCTGGTTGTCTTATCTGTCCACGTGCCTGCTCAGGAGCTCCAGTCCTGGTTGTCTTATCTGTCCACATGCCTGCTTAGGAGCTCCAGTCCTGGTTGTCTTATCTGTCCACATGCCTGCTCAGGAGCTCCTGTCCTGGTTGTCTTATCTGTCCACATGCCTGCTCAGGAGCTCCAGTCCTGGTTGTCTTATCTGTCCACATGCCTGCTCAGGAGCTCCTGTCCTGGTTGTCTTATCTGTCCACATGCCTGCTCAGGAGCTCCAGTCCTGGTTGTCTTATCTGTCCACATGCCTGCTCAGGAGCTCCAGTCCTGGTTGTCTTATCTGTCCACATGCCTGCTCAGGAGCTCCAGTCCTGGTTGTCTTATCTGTCCACATGCCTGCTCAGGAGCTCCTGTCCTGGTTGTCTTATCTGTCCACATGCCTGCTCAGGAGCTCCAGTCCTGGTTGTCTTATCTGTCCACATGCCTGCTCAGGAGCTCCTGTCCTGGTTGTCTTATCTGTCCACATGCCTGCTCAGGAGCTCCAGTCCTGGTTGTCTTATCTGTCCACGTGCCTGCTCAGGAGCTCCAGTCCTGGTTGTCTTATCTGTCCACATGCCTGCTCAGGAGCTCCAGTCCTGGTTGTCTTATCTGTCCACATGCCTGCTCAGGAGCTCCAGTCCTGGTTGTCTTATCTGTCCACATGCCTGCTCAGGAGCTCCAGTCCTGGTTGTCTTATCTGTCCACATGCCTGCTCAGGAGCTCCTGTCCTGGTTGTCTTATCTGTCCACATGCCTGCTCAGGAGCTCCAGTCCTGGTTGTCTTATCTGTCCACATGCCTGCTCAGGAGCTC